>NC_141552.1:28475000-28690000 GCF_021556685.1 Rattus norvegicus
TATAACAACTGTACAATTTTATCTATTTTTCATTTAATTTTTTTTTATTTTACGTGTACGAGTAGATTTGCCTATGTATGTCTGTGCACCATAAGTATGTCTGATGCCCACAAAGGCCAGAAGGAACCGAATCCTGGAACTTGAGTTACAAGATTATTGTAAATTGCTGTTTGTGTGCTGAGAACTGAACTCAGGTCCTCTGGAAGAGCATTCAGTTCTCTTAATCACGAAGTCATCTCTCCAGCCCAACTTTTTTTTTTAACATTTTTTGTGTCACAGTTTATATCATTTTGAATGGGTATTTTAATGTTCATTGTTAGCAGTATTTTTGTACAGAACCCATACGCTAAGAAAAAAGGCCCTACAAATTAAGAATACGGTCCCATGGTGTCCTGAACATGGCTTCACAAGTTAGCATCACTGACTTCTATGTTACTCATTAGTACACGTATTTTTCCGTTTAAAGGACCCTAGCAAGTGTTCACAAGGCAGCAGCAGAGACAATGAGCTCCACGAGCTTTTCTCTGGGGGATTTAATATTTCTCCCTCGCTTCTGAAACGATCTTAGCACTGGGATGCTCGAAACCAGGATGAGTATGCGTAGGTGCTGATCTCCTCAGAATGAAGCGGCACAGTGGACGATCACTAAACACATCCAAACGCTCGCTGCCTGCATTGCACCTGCTCATCCTGCATTCCATAAACACCTGGCTCAGATCCCCAGGTCTACCTCAACCAGCTGTGCAACCCAAGCAGGTGACCAGGCTTTCCAAAAGCTGCTTCTGTCCTACACTGGTAATCAACCATCTTCTTCAGGGATGGAGATCTCAGTGCCACCCAGATGTGTGACTGCTAACATGAACTGTACACCCATCCATGTCTCCTCAGATGCCGGAGCGCCCACCTACATGTATGAGTTTCAGTATCGCCCAAGCTTCGTGTCTGACCAGAGACCCCAGACAGTTCAGGGAGACCATGGTGATGAAATCTTCTCTGTATTTGGGACTCCATTTTTAAAAGGTATGGGCTCTTGGCCAGGTGTGCTCTGGGAGTCAGGAGGACTGGGTTTTCTAGTCTTGGTTTGGGGCCTTCAGTAAGTTCCTCTTTTTTTCCTAATGCTGGTTTCCTGGCCTTTCTATAGCAGAACTGAGCTCCATTAGGCAGTCCCCAAACTTTCTTCTGTTCTATCAAACATAAAGATAGCTCATGTGTCCCTAGCCATAGTCATTCTCAGAATCATGATCTGGGGCATCAGTGAGAGAGGTGGTGAATCACCCACAAAGCACAGATCTAGGTCTAGATTACCACAATTTAATTTCTCCCCCAACCTTGAATTGTTACATGACGTATTTTCCCTTTTATTGAACATAGCCTTTTTTCCTCACATACTATATCCTGATTTCAGTTTCCCCTCCCTCAACTCCTCCCAGTTCCCCCTCACCTCTTCTCCCAGTACCCCCTTTCTGTCTCTCGTTAGAAAACAAACAGGCTTCTAAGGAATAATAATAAAATAAATATGGAAAAAACTAACACATTAGAAAAGAACAAAACAAGCAGAAGGAAAAGAGCCCAAGAAAAGGCACAAGAAACAGGAGCAACTTAGAATCTCCTTAAAGCACTGAACTGAAAGCTAAAATATATATGCAAAGGACCTGTGGGGAAAAGTAAAAGGAAAAAATACATATCAATAATATTCAAGTAAAATAAAAATAAGACGGTTTTTAAACAAAGAAAAAGTCCTAAAATGCCATTATAAGACAAGGAGCCTCCAGAGATGTCATTCAGTGTGTTTCCTATTGGCTATCTCCTGCTGGGCATACAGCCTACCCTTAAGAGTAGTTTGTTTCCTCCCTTGAAGGAAATTAAATTTTCTTTTTTTTTAAGTTACTACTTTATTTTTTTCTCTCTCTCTCTTTTTTATTGGGTACTTTTTATTTACATTTGAAATGTTATTCCCTTTCCTGGTTTCCTGTCCATAAGCCCTCTAACCCCTCCGCTCCCCTTCTATATGGGTGTTCCCTTCCCTGTCCACCCCATCTTACCACCGCCCCCCGACAATCCCCTACACTGGGGGTCAACCTTGGCAGGACCAAGGGCTTCTCCTTCCATTGGTGCCCAGCAATGCCATCCTCTGCTACATAGGCAGTTGGAGCCATGGGTCAGTCCATGTATAGTCTTTGGGTAGTGGATTAGTCCCTGGACGCTCTGGTTGGTTGGTTGGTTGGCACTGTTGTTCTTATGGGATTGCAAGCCCCTTCAGCTCTTTCAATCCTTTCTCTAATTCCTCCAATGGGGGTCACGTTCTCAGTTCAGTGGTTTCCTGCTAGCATTCGCCTCTGTATTTGACATGTTTTGGTTGTGTCTCTCAGGAGAACTCTGTATCCGGTTCCTGTCAGCCTGCCTGCACTTCTTAGTTTCATCAATCTTATCTAATTTTGGAGGAGATACATATATATGTGTGTGTGTGTGTGTGTGTGTGTGTGTGTGTGTGTGTGTGTGTGTGTGTGTGTATGTGTGTGTGTGTATCTATATGCCATGTGGGGCAGGTTCTGAATGGCCGTTCCTTCAGTCTCTGTTATAAACTTTGCCTCCCTATCCTCTCCTATGGATATTTTTGTTGCTCTTTTTCAGAAGGAGTGAAGCGTCCACATTTTGGTCATCCTTCTTCTTGAGTTTCATGTGGTCTGTGGATTGCATCTTGGGTAATTCGAGCTTTTAGGCTAATATCCACTTATCAGTGAGTGCATACCAAGTGTGTTTTTCTGTGATTGAGTAACCTCACTCAGGATGATATTTTACAAAGTCATTGGTTTTGATAGCTGAGTAGTACTCCATTGTGTATATGTACCACATTTTCTGTATCCATTCCTCTGTTGAAGGGCATCTGGGTTCTTTCCAGCTTCGGGCTATTATAAATAAGGCTACTATGAACATAGTGGAGCATGTGTCTTTGTTGTATGTTGGAGAGGTATAGCTGGGTCCTCAGGTAGTGCCAAGTCCAATTTTCTGACGAACCTCCAGACTGATTTTATGTTAGCTACTGGTTTGCTGTATATGGCTTTTACTATGTTTAGGTATGGGTCTTGAATTCCTGTTCTTTCCAGGACTTTTATCATGAAGGGGTGTTGAATTTTGTCCAATGCTTTCTCAGCATCTAACGAAACGATCATGTGATTTTTACCTTTGAATTTGTTTATATAGTGGATTACGTTGATGGATTTCCATATATTGAACCATCCCTGCATTACTGGGATGAAGTCTACTTGATCATGATGGATGATTGTTTTGATGTGCTCTTGGATTCGGTTTGCAGGAATTTTATTGAGTATATTTGCGTCGATATTCAAAAGGGAAATTGGTCTGAAGTTCTCTTTCTTTGGTGGGTCTTTGTGTGGTTTAGGTATAAGAGTAATTGTGGCTTCATAGAAGGAATTTGGTAGTGCTTCGTCTGTTTCTATTTTGTGGAATAGTTTGGACAGTATTGGTATGAGGTCTTTTATGGAGGTCTGATAGAATTCTACACTAAACCCATCTGGTCCTGGGCTCTTTTTGGTTAGGAGACTCTTAATAACTACTTTTATTTCTTTAGGAGTTATGGGGTTGTTTAGATGGTTTATTTATTCCTGATTTAACTTTGGTACCTGGTATTTATCTAAAATATTGTCCATTTCCTCCAGATTTTCCAGTTTTGTTGAATATAGACTTTTATATTAGGATCTGATGATTTTTTGAATTTCCTCAGATTCTGTTGTTACGTCTCCCTTTTCATTTCTGAGTTTCTTAATTTGGACACACTCTCTGGGTCCTCTCGTTAGTCTGGCTAAGGGTTTATCTATATTGTTGACTTTCTCAAACAACCAACTTTTGGTTCTGTTGATTCTTTTTTTTTTTTTTTTTTTTTTTTTTTGGTTCTTTTTTTCCGGAGCTGGGGACCGAACCCAGGGCCTTGCGCTTCCTAGGTAAGCGCTCTACCACTGAGCTAAATCCCCAGCCCCCTGTTGATTCTTTCTATGGTCCTTTTTGTTTCTACTTGGTTGATTTCAGCTCTGAGTTTGATTATTTCCTGCCTCCTACTCCTCCTGGGTGTATTTGCTTATTTTTGTTCTAGAGCTTTTAGGTGTGCTGTCAAGCAGCTGATGTATGCTCTCTCCTGTTTCTTTCTGCAGGCACTCAGAGCTATGTGTTTTCCTCTTAGCACAGCTTTCATTGTGTCCCATAAGTTTGAGTATGTTGTACCTTCATTTTCATTAAATTCTAAGAAGTCTTTAATTTCCTTCTTTGTTTCGTCCTTGACCAATTTATCATTGAGTAGAACATTGTTCAAATTCCATGTATATGTGGGCATTCTGTCGTCTTTGTTGTTATTGAAGACCAGCCTTAGTCTGTGGTGATCTGATAGGACGCATGGGATTATTTCTATCTTCTTGTATCTGTTGAGGCCTGTTTTGTGACCGATTATATTGTCAGTTTTAGAGAAGGTACCATGAGGCGCTGAGAAGAAGGTATATCCTTTTGTTTTAGGACAGAATGTTCTATAAATATCTGCTAAGTCCATTTGGTTAATTTCTATTTCCATGATCTGTCCGTTGATGACAGTGGGGTGTTGAAATCCCCTACTATAATTGTGTGAGGTGCAATGTGCGATTTGGGTTTTAGTAAGGTATCTTTTATGAATGAAGGTGCCCTCGCATTTGGAGCATAGATATTTAGGATCGAGAGTTCATCATGGTGGATTTTTCCTTTGACAACTATGAAATGTCCTTCCTTATTTGATGATGACTTTTGGTTGAAAGTTGATTTTATTCAATATTAGAATGGCTACTCCAACTTGCTTCTTCCGACCATTTGCTTGGAAAGTTGTTTTCCACCTTTTACTCTGAGGTAGTGTCTGACTTTGTCTCTGAATTGTGTTTCCTGTATGCAGCAAAATGCTGGGTCCTCTTTATGTATCCAGTCTGTTAGTCTCTATCTTTTTATTGGGGAATTGAGTCCATTGATGTTGAGAGATATTAAGGAATAGTGATTGTTGCTCCCTGTTATTTTCATATTTAGAGGTGGGATTATATTTGTGTGTCTCTCTCCTTTTGGGTTTGTTGCAAGGAGATTATTTTCTGGCTTTTTCTAGGGTGTAGTTTCCCTCCTTGTGTTGGGCTTTTCCATCTATTATCCTTTGTAGGGCTGGATTTGTAGAAAGATATTGTGTAAATTTGGTTTTGTCGTGGAATATCTTGGTTTCTCCATCTATGTTAATTGAGAGTTTTGCAGGATACAGTAACCTGGGCTGGCATTTGTGTTCTCTTAGGGTCTGTATGACATCTGTCCAGGATCTTCTGGCCTTCATAGTCTCTGGTGAGAAGTCTGGTGTAATTCTGATAGGTCTGCCTTTATATGTTACTTGACCTATTACCCTTACTGTTTTTAATATTCTTTCTTTGTTTTTTGCATTTGGTGTTTTGACTATTATGTGATAGGAGAAATTTCTTTTCTGATCCAATCTATTTGGAATTCTGTAGGCTTCTTGTATGTTTATGAGCATCTCTTTCTTTAGGCTAGGGAAGTTTTAGTTTTCTTCTATAATTTTGTTGAAGATATTTACTGGCCCTTTAAGTTGGGAGTCTTCACTCTCTTCTATACCTATTACCCTTATGTTTGATCTTCTCATTGTGTCCTGGATTTCCTGTATGTTTTGGACTAGGAGCTTTTTCTGTTTTACATTATGTTTGACAGTTGTTTAGAAGTTTTCTGTGGTATCTTCTGCTCCTGAAATTCTCTCTCCTATCTCTTGTATTCTGTTGGTGATGCTTGCATCTATGACTCCTGATCTCTTCCCTAGGTTTTCTATCTCCAGAGTTGTCTCCCTTTGTGCTGTCTTTATTGTTTCTATTTCCATTTTAAACTCCTGGATGGATTTGTTCAATTCATTCTCCTGTTTGGTTGTTTTTCCTGTAATTCTTTAAGGGATTTTGCTGTTTCCTCTTTAAGTGCTTCTACTTGTTTACTTGTGTTGTCCTGTATTTCCTTAATGGAGTTATTTATGATCTTCTTAAAGTCCTCCATCATCATGATAGAATATGATTTTTAAATCTAAATCTTGCTTTTCCAGTGTGTTTGAATATCTAGTATTTGCTTTGGTGAGAGAACTGGACTCTGATGATGCCAAATAGTCTTGGTTTCTGTTGCTTGGGTTCCTGTGCTTGCCTTTTGCCATCAGGTTGTCTCTGGTGTTAGCTTGTCTTACTGTTTCTGATGGTGGCTTGACCCTCCTGTAGGCCTGTGTATCAGCACTCCTATAGACCTCTTTTCCTGTTTTCTTTCAGCCAGTTCTGGGAACAGAGTGTTCTGCTGTCAGTCATATAGTCCCTCGTGGGGGCTGGTTTTCAGCTCTAGGTGAGGGCAGGAACTGGAAGGGTCCTGCCCCTGACTGCTCCTAGGTCCCTGTGTGCAGGGGGCACAAATGGCACTAGGCATTTCCCTCTTGAGTAGGGAATGTGGGCAGAGAGTAGTCTCCTCTGATTTCTCAGGAGCATCTGCACTTCTGAGGATCCAGCTCCCCTTGCCTCCCCCGACACACACATATACACACACGGGATTTGGGCAGGGAGCTGTTTGACCAGTTCAGTTCAGTTCCAAGTGCAGACCTGGACTCCAGGTTCCTGCAGCTGACTGCTCCTGTATTCCTGTGTCCAGAGGCACTATGCAGTTTCCTCTTGGGCCAGGAATGTGGGCAAAGGTGGGCAGAAGTGATGGACTGTCCTGCGGTCTCAGGATGGTCTGCACTTCTGAGTGCTCAGCTCTCTCCCCCAAGGGATTTGGGTGAAATTAAATTTTCATTTGCATGTGGTTATCAATTAAAGGTGGCTTCTAAGTTAGGGATGGGGGCATGTGTCCACTTTTTACAGCTCTAGGATGCCATCTGGTGGAGACCCGTGAAGGCTCTGTGCATGCTGTCTTAGTCTCTGAGTTCACATGTGTATCTATCCTGTTCATTAGAGGACCTTGCTTCCTTAGTGTCCTCCATGCCCTCTGGCTCTTATGTTCTTTCCACCTCCTCCTCAGTAGTGTTCCCTGAATCCTAAAGAGATGAATTTGATGGAAACAATCCATTTAAGGCTGAGTGTTCCAGAACAGTCTCTGCTTAATGTCTGGCTGCAGGTCTCTGTATTTGTTCTAATCTTCTGCGGGAAGAAACTTCTTTGATGGTGTCTGTGCAAGGACCCGATCTATGAGTATAGCAGAAAGTCATTAGGAGTCTTTTTATTGCTACATTTTAAATTTTATTTGTTTACTAACTTTTTTACAACAGTAGAATTTGCTTTTGGCCAGGTCCCTAAGCTCTCTAGTTTCTGGTTCATCATCATTCAAGCAGTGTCAGGTATGGGTTCCAGCGTCTTATGGAATGGACCTTAAGTAAAATGGGACATTGGCTGCTTGCTCCCTCAAGCTTTGTGCCATCTTCCAGACAGGGCACTGCTGTAGATCAAAGGGTTTGTAGCTGGCTCGGTGTTTATGTTGCTCTATTGGGAGTGTGCAGAATACCCTCTTGTACCAAAGACACTAGAGAGTATGGCTGAAGGCTCTCTGTAGGCGCCTCATTGATCACTCCATGAGTTGTATAGGTATTCAATGAGTTGTATAGGTATTGTCTCCAGCAATGGGGCCTCCCATTAGCCTGTAGAGAGCAACCTATAGTCTTGACAACAGTCTGGGTTGTTTTGGGTTTCCCATGAGACCTCTTTGGCCAACATCTAATTAGATGTAACCCAATCCCAGAACTGGAAGCTTCTTTTAGTGACAAGAGATGTCCAGTTGGGATTTTGTCTCCCGCCCTTACTTGTCATCAATTTTATTTAAATTGACTTCATATATGCATACATTTTAGGGAGCTTCTACTATATTGAATTTCCATACTATGCCTCAATGAGCCTGAATGTAACTGTCTCTCCCCTCATTCCCTTCCTCGCCCTCCTCCTACCTCCCTCTCTTCACTTGATCCTCCTCTTCCCTCCCTTCTCCTTACCCTCATCTTTCCTTAACTGTCTACTCTATTTCCACTTCATAGGAAGATTGTCTGGCATCATTAAATCTATGATAGACTTAATAATGTGATATTTAGATTTATTTTTTTGCGTGTGCATATGTATATGTGTGTGGATTTCTCTCTGTGTGTGTATACATGTGTGTGTGTATATGTGCACTTTCGAGTGTATGTATGTGTATGTGTATATTGTGTGATATGTTTCTCTATAGCTACATGTGTATATTTATATGTGTGTATGTGTACGTGAGTGTGTACACACCCATGCTTGTTGGAGATCAGAGAACAACTTGCGTGAATAGTTCCTTACCTTCTACTATGCGTCCCAGCAGTATGACTCAGATTCTCATGTTGTAAGTGTGGCAAGTGCCTTGACCTACTAAGCCACCTCTCCAGCCCAATAATGTGATATTTAAGGAAATCCTGTCACAGATGTGTTTAGTGTCCTAACCCTCTTCAGCATTTCCATAGGCTCATGACTCCAGCTCATGGCTTCTTATGGGCATTTCCTAGCTGGACTACTCCTTAGTCCTTTGTAGTTCTGATGTCTTTTATAGCCTGTTGATAATAATACTGTGTATAAGTGACTCAGAAAAGACCCAGAAGCAAATATCCAAAACAAAGGGCACTCTGGAATGTGACATTTTGACCCCAAGGAAGGAGGGAATGGCAGACGAACATGGACAGCAAAGGAGCAAGCTCATGGTGCGTGCGCACATTCCCACTGCTGGGGGACAGATCGGTCTCTCCCCTCAACCCCTGAGCATTCACAGTGATTAGCCAGGGCCTTCTCACACTGGAGCATTTCATTGAGTCGTGAAGAAGTGAGCATCTTGTTCTGCCTTTCTAACAGCCTCATGGATGAAGCTACATCTGGTTCATACTTCCAATAACAAAACATTTTTTTCCCTTCCTCACAGAGGGCGCCTCAGAAGAGGAGACCAATCTTAGCAAGTTGGTGATGAAGTTCTGGGCCAACTTTGCTCGAAATGGGTGAGGCTTATGGCAAAAATGAATAAGGTGGATAGGGTGTGGCCGGGCATATCTTTTAGGAAAGATGACTCTGAAGTCTGAGTGATAAGTCCTGACCGTTCTGTGTAACATTAGTGCTCTATAGCGAGAATTTTTGAGAATCGGTTGGGCTGTTCCAAAAGATGTAAGCTCTCTGTGGAGGTTGTCAGCCTCTCCACTGAGATAAGCCAAAGATCCACTCAGACCTCAGAGGGATGGACCGTCATAGAACAGTCTTAAGAAATTCTTTTGATTCTGTTCCCAGGAACCCAAATGGAGAGGGGCTGCCTCACTGGCCAGAATATGATCAGAAGGAAGGGTATTTGCAGATTGGTGCCACCACCCAGCAAGCCCAGAAACTGAAAGGAGAAGAAGTGGCTTTCTGGACTGAGCTCTTGGCTAAGAATCCACCTCAGACAGAACACACTGAACACACATAAATGGGTCTCTGCCAGCCTCAGTACCAGAGGAGCAAAGATGGGGCTATTCCACAAAGGATGGCTATTTGCCAAAGATGAATCTTACAGAGGAAACTGCACAATTGTACAGTTGGGGTATTTGTATCTCAACTTTGAAATAAATTTCCTTTTAGAAATCAAATCAAGAGTTGTGTCTTGGGCTGAAGATGAATCCATCCTCACGGGGCAGGGATAGAAGGATAAAGAGAGATGCTGACATAAAAACACAGCTTTTCAGGGGAAGATTTGGGGAATGGTTACTGGGGTCTAGGGAAGACAGCTGATTGAAAGAGAGGTAGGATATGATTATCACTTCATGATTCACCCCCAAGTAGACAACATTGTCACATTGCCATGCTAAGGTCCACTTGTGAGAAAGTGTAGGACCATAATCTCCTGAGAACCACAAACCCGAGGGGACTTTCCACCCATCACAGACTTCTCCACGGATGTCAGGCAGGTGTTCGTGAGTAAGAATGACAGCAGATAGCAAGGCTGGATAAAGCCTGTCTCTGAGGGTCTAGGCACACAATACTGCGCAAACTCTTTTACATGAAGAAACAAAATCCTACTGCCTCTGCAAAAAGCGTGGGAGCCTCTCTTGCCAGAACTCTTCTGAAGACCCACAGAGACAGGCAAACAGAGCTGTAATGTCCTGCTTTCCCTAAGTGGAATGCAGACACGGTCCTGGGTGATATTTCAGTACCTGAGAGAGGCAGGATTACTGGGGACACAAGGTCTCATTAAGATTAGGATTGGGTCAGAGCTTCAGAGACTGCTCCCAGAATCTGCCACTTCATCAGTAGACACCAGGTACCATCTGCCAGAAGTCTACTTGCAATGGAAAGTGAAAGTGTAGATAGAGACCCTCTGTGAGCGGCAGGTGAACAGGCTGGAAGGACCCAGAAAATAGGACAAAGGTGGGAGAGAATAACTCACAGTAACGAGCAGTTTTTCCGCTTTGTATAACTGATACGACTCTGCTTGAAGAGACAACGTATAATATTGAAAGATGTGAATATTGCATACCACGGGCAACTCCTAAATTCCTTTCTGCAGTGCCAGACATTAGATTTTTTTTTTAAAAAAGAAGAGGTTTCTATAGTAATTGAGTGTTGGAGATAAAATGTAATTGTCACTCTCAAAGAAAGCTGACATGGAAAATGGCGAAGGGAATAAATGAACGTTTGGGAAAGTAGTGAGTTGACTTTACCTTGTGAATAATTTTGCTAAATAAAAAAGCCTAAACATATTAGTTCACAACAATCTTCAGACTGGATCTAAAAGCCAAACCCTGATTATGTGCTTAGTAACACAGAGTCTGACTCCACTTTGTGACCTCTGAGTGCTGGCGGGTTTTAAGCCTCACCTGTCGCCTTCCCCTCTAGCTCCATATCTGGAGACGCTGATTAGAAAGCCTGGGCACTTCCTGTATTGGTGCCAGGGTAAGATCCAAGCCTCACAAGCTCACCCTGGCCCCACCCACAACCACAAAAGTCCTTCCTGATTGAAAGCTCTCTCCTGTCCCCCACACTGTGGCTAAGACCTCCACTCTGCATGTTAGAGGACTGTACAATTTCTTTGGAGGAAGGAAGGTGTGGTTATTATACACTCCCAGTCCACTCCCTCTCTCTCTCTCTCTCTCTCTCTCTCTCTCTCTCTCTCTCTCTCTCTCTCTCACACACACACACACACACACACACACACACACACACACACACACACACACACGCACACTGGAAAAGACATAGAGAGATATTCCAAAAGCAGGAGATAAGTATACCAAACAGATACTGAAAGAACCTGTGGTGGTTATCATGTTAACAGATACTGCAGGAAATGGCATTATAGAATAAAAATAAGGTCCATTCTCCACTCCAATAAGACATGACAGTCTTCATTGTGTATACACATAACCATAGTCAAACAGGCTTTGCATGGTGTCTTTGCTACCTCCCCCACAAACACACACACACACACACACACACACACACACACACACACACACACACACACACACACAGTCAACCCCAGGACAAATTTGAATGCTGTTGTGATTTGGTGAAATGGTCAGATGGAGGGGAATGACCAGATAGGCGAGGGTCTGCCATTGGCAAGGTGGAGCAGCAAGGTTCTAGGGCAAGAGTGAGGCAGCCCATGGGACCAATGGGAGGTGGTATAACATGGTCAGAGTTCCTCAGAGCAGAAGTGAGTGTGTTGTATGTGCACCTGCTCCCATCTACACACGATTGAGGGCAGCTTCATGACCCTAGGAAGAGCACCAAGACACAGGAGAGGAAGTCAGGCCATGTATACAGCTGTAACGTTCACAGCCCGAGGAATCCCGAGTGTTGATCTATTTTTCACATGTGTCTTACTTGGTTCCCAGCTACAAGTTACACTTGCCATCCAATTTTCTGTGTTCAATTTTTCTATTAGCTAAAAGTTGAAGAATTGCATGGTGTTTTTCCCAAAATCCCAATGGCCAGGGCAGAGTCCACTGCAGCTGACTAGAAGGAACTGTGAATGGGACCTGGACATCTATTTACTTGGGCATTCTTTTGTTGATCCAAACTTTTTGTTGAAGATCACTGTGTGGACAAAGTAGTATTCATGTGGCCTAAGTTTCTAAAAGGTTCTCCAAATCACTGCTTTAATGTTCTTGGCATCGAAGATGCACTTTAACTAACAACTTTTAAAATGATACCTTCATCTTTCAGGGTGACTTAAGGAATCTTCACATTTTCAGGATGGGGTGTTCCCAAGGCCAGAGCCTTTCAGTCACTCCTAAATTCTGCACGCACATATCCCTGAAGAGCTTCCTCACTTCATCAAGCAACAATTTGTTCAACCAGAACCAACACCACAGTCTTATTGGCCTGAGTAGTTCCTGGTATCCAGCAGAGGGCAGCATAGGAACAAAAGACCGTGCTTTCCTTCACAGCCCCGGAGAGGCTGTTGGTATGGCTGAGATGGTGTAGATCCAGACAAGACTAGACATCTTAACACAAACGCACATTAGAAACAAAACTAAGCCAATACTCAAAGACTATACATGGACTGACCCTGGGCTCCAACCTCATAGGTAACAATGAATATCCTAGTAAGAGCACCAGTGGAAGAGGAAGCCCTTGGTCCTGCCAAGACTGAACCCCCAGTAAATGTGATTGTTGGGAGGAGGGCGGTAATGGGGGGAGGATGGGGAGGGAAACACCCATAGAGAAGGGGAGGAGGAGGGGTTAGGGGGATGTTGGCCCGGAAACCGGGAGAGGGAATCACAATCAAAATGTAAATAAGAACTACCCAAGTTAATAAAGATGAAAGAGAAAAGAAAGAAAAAGAAAAGAAAAGAAACAAAACCTCAGTGTGGTGGTACATGTTTGTAATCACAGCACCTAGGAAGTAGAGACAGGAGAATCAGAAGTTAAGGCCAGCTGTGCATGAGACCCTGCCTTAAAACAAAACTTAGAAACCAGTATCATCAAATGGGTTGGCTGTTTTCGCTGGAACATGTGGAAGTAGGGAAAGGTAAGAAGATGCATTTCACAAACATCAGAGACTGAAGACCCACAAGTTTCTAATTGCAAATCTTTGCATTTTATTTTACTGTGGAGAAAAATACACTTTGTCAAATGTCTGGTCAGTCGAATGGATACTTTGGAGAGATGTTGTTGATTTAGCATAGAAAGAGTTGTCCCCAACATGATTAAAAGTAGTGAGTCCTCTGAGTATAAAGGTAGATAGCAGGCAGCCTGGCCTCTTGGCAAAAGTATGGGCATCTAATTTAGGCATCAGAAAGAGAACTACACACAATTTAACTTTACTTGCAGACTTGGGAACACAGAATTCTCTGGCCCCCTAGTCCAGGGAAGTTGTAGATGTGTTCTAACCTCCCAGGACAGCAAGCAGCTCTGGAGTTGTGCATTGCTTCAAATTTTCCAGCCTTCCCTGTCTCAGACCTTCAGCCACGCCTGAAGGTGCAGTTTGATGGGCCTGCCTTTTGAAAGCTCAAGGTGACTGAGGTTAGAGTGCCATGGAGAGAGATCTTATGTAAGAAGTTGTGGGACATGTTTGAGATCATTTGTAATCTGATAGCTGAGTCTGGAACCAATTATAAGAGCCTGAACTGAGGCTGGGTCTGGCTTGGGTTGCTATCAGACTCCTGGGAGCTCTGCGGAGCAGGGAGAGCACCTTGTCATCTCATGATTAGGCCACTGGACTGCACATGGATGGGCGTGGTAACAAGGCCTCACAATGTAAGAAGGGTTATGCAAAGCCCTTCAGAAGAGCACAGAGATCCCGTCACAGGACCCCAGAGCAACTGGCCTTCCACCATGTGGCTCTTTGCTCTGGCCCTGACTTCTCTCAACACTTACATGGCTTTTGGTGAGTTCTTCCAGAATACAGACACTGGGAGCACTTCTGAAACTCCTCGGCCTGGGTGAATGTGAAAATGCAGATGAAGAGAAGAGAGGCCAGGTTCCATTCTTTAACAGTAATCTTCGGGGTGATTTCAAAAGGGGCTTGGAGCCAAAGAACCCAGCAAGCTCCTCCCATCACAGAGATCCAAGGCAAGAAAACCATGGTGATACCCCAGCCGCAGATGCTAAGAGGTCATTGAGCTAGCATGATGAGTTAAAAGAGCTCCTAGTTGTCTCCCAGCTCTTACTCCATCTCCAGGGCAGATGTGAGAGGCTCAGCAGAGTTTTAACAGCATTGAGTTGGGAGCCAGGGCACAGGACTAGAGCCTAGCTCAACTCTTCTGATCCCTGTGGCTTTGGGAAAGACACTTCAACTTTGCAGTGTCTGGAAAATAGGAAAGCAATAGAACTTTCCTTACTGGGCTATACCGAGGATTATATAGGTGGTTGTTTTTAATAGCTATTAGCATAATGTCTGGTCTAGAGGCACAGTAAATGGATTGATTTAAAGGGGTGGTATTAATAAAAATTTATGTTGGTCAAGCCAACATGTTAAGAGCCAATAATTACTGAGAAGATAATTTGTCTCTCGGTTCTCAAGAGATGTTGGTACTGAGCTGTATGTTGGGTGAGAAGAGTAAGAGGCAGTCCTTAGACTCAGGAGCCTGACCTTGTAGGAGAAGGACTACAGACACACCTAGACAAGAGAGGGAACAGGAAGGGGCTGTAAGGAGTTGGAGGAGGGAGTGAGGCCCCTCAGATCACCAGGGGGAGCTGGGACTTGTAGTGTGAGAATGAGTAAATGAGGAGAGGTGGACAGGAGTTGCACATGTGAAAGAGAAGACTTCAGAGATTCAGATACCAAGATGCAAGCCCTGGCAAGGAAGAATGAATGGGTTCCAAATACTGCTAAGTAGAGATGGGGAGGTAGAGGGAAGTTCTGAAATGTACGGGTGTTTGAGGATCTCAAATCCCTACTGAGCTTTGCTTAGTAAACAACAGGGAGCACTCTGGAGTCGGGAATATTCTTCTGGTAGTTCTTAACATGGTCACCCCAGCCAGGCTCCTGTCTAGTCTTTGAGTTCCAGTTTTTCCAAACAGTTCTTCACTGACTTCCTTCACCCCTGCCTTGGTCCTACTTGGTGTGGCTCAATACAAAGGCAGACTGATTCTCTATCCTGATGCTGAAGGACTTTGGCCCTCTTGATCATGGTTATGGATCGCATGTTCTCCTGTGTGGTTTCAGGGGTTCAGTATCTCAGAGCATCCTCTCAGAACGTGGTGCTATTTTCTCATTCTCCAATTGTTGTCACTGAGTACAGACAATATGTTACCATCTCTGCTCAAGTGGGTGGTCAGAAATAATAATGATTCAAAACTGGTCTCACTAAAGAGAACAGCCAATAGCCCCGGAAGGTCTTTATAGGAAACAATAACACAAAACAGATCAGAGTCCACTCTAGGCATTGGAAACAGTCACAACTGAGAACACCCACTGGAGTGGTAGCGGGAGAAAGGGCAAAGCACCACAGAAGTCCAGGGCGACGTGGAGGAGGGGCTGGAAGAGTGTGAAGTCAACATCTGAGCCATGGTCACTAGCTGTGGCTCCATGTTAGCTCAGTGACACTTCTGCCACCGGAAGTGGATAGAAACCAGCAGCCAGAAGGTAGAGAGTGGAGAGTTGAGATGAGAAAATATAAAGAGAAATATAACAGTTACAACTTCTCACATATACAGAGCATTTACTGTGTGCCAGCTTTGCATTCTGGGGACTTCATAATCCTCAGAAAAGATTTGCCAAGTAGGCACTAACATGGCCACATTACAGAGGAGGACACTAAGGGATTGAGAGAATCCTGAATGGACTTCCTGAAGATGGGTTGAGGTGAGGTAGCAGAGGTAACCAGCAGCAAAACAACGTGCCATTCCAGATTCGCCCATTCTCATCTTTCAGATCTGCCACAGTGTCTCGGGAACAGAAAGGAGACAGAATCCTAGTCATAGTGGGGGCTGCCAGGGATCTGATGGCCAAACACTGGTTCTGGATTCAGGTGGCAGAAACTAACAAGACACAGTTTGGCAGGTGACCCTGGAGTACTAAACATCCTACTGAGTTTTACTTTCTCAGAGCATCAAATGGCATGCAAGTATGTTGAAGTCCTGAGCAGTCCTGCAATAAGCATGGATTGTCTTTTCTGCATTTGAGTCTCTCAAACACAAAGCCTTGCAGACCTGGAGATGCTGATACTCACAAGGTCCAACTAACCCAGAGCCTATACTCCAGTCACCTCCAATATGGGGTTCTTGTAGCCTAACACCGATCCAGCTGAGTCACTCAGATCTGGGCACAAGACAACTGAGGGCAGACCTTGAACTCCAAAGAATGATACAAACTAGCTTCCTCTCCCCCTGCTCCTCCTCCTTCTTCTTTCTCCTTCTTTCTCACAATCCCTCTGCCTCGCCCTCCTGACTGACTTTGGTTCCTTTCCTGGTCCTTTCCATGGTGAGGAGCATTAGTAATAAGCGATAAGGGCTAAGGGGCCACGTCTCTTTCATCTTCGAGTCCAGCATCCAACACCAACACTCAACACTTCACTGACTGGGTTATCTCCCAACCTCCATGGTGTGGATGCTTTCCTGACTCCAGTTCTAGTTTGTCCCTTCTGGTAGCCCTCTGAATTGGGAAGGATGGTTTAACTCACCATAATTTTATATTAGAAACAATTAATGTCTACATGGCTATGGTAGCTTATTCATGACGATATACCTAAAAATAGTAAACACCCCCCCCCTTGAATTCAGCTCTAAGACATGCACTCTTCTGTGTTCTTATTTTGACCCCATTTTCATCAGGGCACCCATCGTCACCACCCGTGGTGGACACCCTGCAAGGCAAAGTCCTGGGAAAGTACATCAGCTTAGAAGGATTCACACAGCCTGTGGCTGTCTTCCTGGGAGTCCCCTTTGCCAAGCCCCCTCTTGGATCTCTGAGGTTTGCTCCACCACAGCCTGCAGAGCCCTGGAGCTTCGTGAAGAACGCCACCTCCTACCCACCTATGTGAGCCACTGGGGTGGGCCTGGGACTCTTTCTGTAGGATATCTGCCCCAGAGAGCTGTTGAAAAGAGATGAGGCAGATCTCTGATTGGTTACACATTGTTTATGTATCCCCTAACCTACTTTGAGATCCCAAAGATGTTTTATAGCTGTCAAAGTGTTCTAGAAACTTTTCTCAAGCACACATTTGTTAAATACCTGTTATATTCCAGACATATTCTAGGTTCTGACCGTACATCGGTGAGCAAAATAAAGATCCCCTATCTTCATAGAGTTTGTGTATTAGGAGAGGAAACAGCATAACTAAGTGCAAAGCAGGAAAATAAATTGTGTAGTAGGTAAGGATGATTGGTGATCCACTCATTGGACAAAATTGCTGGTAAGAAGGTATGGCATGGGGATCGTGTCTCTCCTCCTGTCTTGAACATTTTATGGAGGAAGCTGTTGGTGCTGGGAGTGAGGTATAGTTACCTGAGAGCAATCCAGAGTGCCCAGATGGACTCCTAAGAAAGGCACCCAGCGTTTCCACAGCCTGTCCTTCCTGTCTTCCCTCTCGTTGTCTTTCTTGGTAGTTAGATGTTTTTCTAAGCTTTGATTCTTTGATTCTTTTCAGTGTCTCTGTGATGAGCTTTTCCTTTGTAGTCACTGTGGACCTTCCGGAAAACACTCCATTCTGACCGTATTAAACTGGCAAGACCCCACCGTTAACCAGAAGAAAAACCAATGCTCTACATGACAACTTTTTCCTCCGTTTTGAGTTTTTGATGCCACCAAACACATCTCTGTCTTGCCTATTATTAACAAATTCAATGACTGTTGTTTTAAATAAAATAAAATAGTCTTGTCAGTTTGAAGACAGGTGTGAATACTCAGCATGGCTGCCGTGCTAAGGCAATTGTAATCACCTTTGCATTTCCTTCTGCCATCGAGGGCTAACGACCTGTTATATGCTGCCTTCTACCTGGAACACTCTAGTCTTTCTTGTATGGCAGAGCTGGTAGCAATCCTTTATGTGTCACTTGCTTTTTTTATTGTCCCCCTTTTATCTTTGACTGTTGCGTTTGTTTATAATATGTCATAGGTGATTCTCTTGGGTTTGATCAAACATGGTGACCTTACATCTGGATGTTAGTATCTCCCATCCAACTGCAGCATTCTCTGTTATCCTCTTTGAGTAAGTTTCCCTGATCTTTGTCTTTGTCAACTCTCCCTAGTAACTGCCATGTTTGCTCTTTTGATGTCCCTGATGGGGTCTGTAACCTGTCTTCATTCCTGTTCTTTGCTCCTTCTGGGTCCTTTCAAATAAACTGCCCGGGGTGGCGGTTACAGTTCAGTGGTAAACTGTCTGCTTAGCAAGTTCAAAGGCCCTCAGCACTATAAAAATGACCCAAAAAAATGAGAGAAGCATTAGCTAGTTAACCCTTAAGCACATTGATCTACTCTCTGGTTCATTTGCTGTTGGCTTTTTTTCCACATCATGCTTTGTATTTTCCAGCATTCCTGTTTGATTTTTTTAAAAACACTTAATTTAATGTCAAATTTCTATGGTGACGACACCCTCTGTATCTGTTTAACAACAAGAAATTAGACATATTTCCATATAGACAACTTTATTTCTCCCTCCTCAACAGAAAACATTTTATGATGAATTTATGAGCCACTCCTTTGTGTTTCCTTGAAGGCTGCTGCTCTTCCTTAAGAACAGAAAACAGCTTTTCGGAGTCAGAGCTATGGGAGATCACACATCCTTGTCGTTTGGGGGTCAGACTCGGGTGCCTTACTTTGGATTGTTTGTTGAGGTTTTGTTGCCATGGATGCTCCTGATGCTTGTGGTCATTGTGTAATGTCTACACACTGAAGGCCCAGGTAGTCCCTGCCGTCACTTTTATACCTGAATTCTCCAAAAGATTTAGATAGGTTAGGTGCTGTGCTCCTTACGCCTGTGATAACTTTACTCATCTCAGCAGTAGAGGGCACTTTGACCCAGGACTGCTGTGAGTCCCTAAAAGCTACAAGGGTCCTGAGGGTTTCCAGACTACATGGCCCCAGAGCACACAGAAGGAGAATTCCAGGACTCCATGAACCATCTATAAGGGATTTAAGCCTGGAATTATGTCCCAGTGGAGGAGACTAGCATGCCATAAAGGAGACAGATGCCTACCACGGTAAGAGCAGCTGGAGTTGACACCAGGCTACCTCAGTACCTGGATGAGGCAAATGCTGGAGATTTTGTCTCATTAGATCTGAGGGTAACCATACCCGTCAGCAGTTACCTGTACAGATATGATTGTTGTTTCATGACAAACACAAGGTGGAGAGTTGACATTAGATCCCCTTTGGATCTGCTGTTTGATTGTAATGGGTATCAGGGACTCTGCTTGGTCTTCATGGAATTCAGGATTCTTACTAGGATGCCCCTGATGGCTTCCTATCCATACCAGTGTCTCAGACCTAGTGATGGAAATTCAGTGTGTGAGCTTAAACACTTAAACACTAATAGAAGGCCTTTCCTGGGTTTTATTTATTGGTTTGAATCTCAGGGTTCTTCTTTCTCCCCTTCCCAGGTGCTCCCAAATTACAGGAGTGGGGCCAGTGCTCTCTGAAGTCTTCACTAACCAACTAGAAAATGTTCCTCTTGAATATTCTGAAGACTGCCTTTACCTAAATATTTATTCCCCTACTGACCTGACAAGCAAAGACAGACTGCCGGTAAGCACTCAGAATAAAAGTGAGCACCCAGAAGCGTCAGCATCCTGGATCTTCCAATGCAGATTAGAGAGGAGAAAGGAGGGTAGCAGTAAGGGTATTGTTAGTCATGCCTCTGACTTCTCTTGGCCACAGAAAAATATGGTTTGGGTACTTCAGTTATCCCCAGTGATACTTAAGCCTATGTGGAAGAGTGTAGTATATCTGGTAAGCACATCTTAATTCTTCCATGAGCTCTCAAATGGACATTAGGAAAGCAATGTTTGTTCTCTTAATTGCTGTTTGAGAATCTGAACCCTAGAGAACTAAGGCATCCACTCCAGTAAAGTCAGAAGTGGAAAAAATCCATGACCCAACATCCACCTGGTCCCACTTTTATGGAGAGAGAAAATAAGGCAAAGACAGAGGGGATCTACAAATTAGGGTAGAGCTTGGGTCCTCTGACCTTCAAACCATGTCTTCTAACATGGACCTGAAAAAAGTGTGTAGTCTTCTAAGTACACTGGAGTCCATCTGTAAATGTTTTCATGGTCCCATGATGAAGGTATGTGGGATGCAGATTGGGAAAATCCCAGAAGTGTTTTCTTTGCCAAACATCTGGGACTTCACTATAATTTGTTTCTTTCCTTGGTTGCCTTTGGCAAGAACTGATGGTTCAATGAGTCAGCATTTCCATATAAACAAAGGCCCAAAGATGGACAAGCTGCTAGTAAACAGGTCACAGGGTAGAGGATGGGGCAGGCTGCTAGTTACAGGTCATGTGATAGAGGTGGGCATCTGAAGAAGATGATTCTTGGGACAGAAGATAAAATGTAGTAGGTTCTTCAGTCTGTCATGGCCGACCAGTCTTTGCTAGTCTTCACTCTGGGATGATCTTACCTCAGACCTTCCCTGAAGGGGGAAGGGGACTGTAGAGAAGTAGAACAGGAGAGGTGGGAGTCTAAAGGTAGGAGATGCTTCAGTTATGAACACAAATCCTAAAGCACAGGGTCTGGATTAATCCTGGATGTGCTTTTAGGAAGATGAGAGACTGGGCTATTTCTTACTCTCTCAGCCTCAGTTTCTTCAGATGAGTACTGCTCCATGTGCACACACAGAAGTGACTTTCAAGGTATGCTTCAGTCCTGAATGAGCACACACAAGGCAGCAAGAACATCAGCCTTCTGCCCTAGTTGCCTGACTGCTAATTCCCTGAGGTGTTGCTGTGAGTACAGGAGTTAGGAATTCAATGTGTGGGCTCTGAGTCAAGTCTTACCTCTGTTTTTCATGCTTTGTGGAACCTCGAGCAGATTGCCTGTTACATGAATAGGTTATTTTTTTTAAGTACTTTGAATGGTAATTAGTTTACAGTTTGTTAGTTCTTTTTTATTTTACTACCAACAGTATAGTATTTTATCCTTCCGGTCCTTCCTTGAAATATTACCTCTGGGAGCCATTATTTAGAAATTGTACTCCCTTTTCTCCTGATCCTTAATCTATATGGCAGTGCCTGATGGGTAGTAGGCTCTCAGATAAAGTCAATTTAGAAAGACTTCTCGGAAATGTATTGGTAGTTAGGCTTGGGAGAGATAGGCTTGAGGAGATACCTTAGGAAGAGGTACTATTGGGGACTTGTGTATTTCTTGAGATAGTATTTCAGTCACAGGGGAGGTTAACTCACCACTGAACTGTGATGTTATGTCCAAACATGAGAGGAGTGGTGTGTTGGGGAGAAAATGACATCTGTGGCTTTTGCTGGTACATAACAACATGCTCAGTTGAAGGATCTATTAAATGACATGGTCCTTGAGACTTGAGAGAAAGAGAAGAGCAATAAATAACTAGGCTGCCTTAAATGGGATTATGATCTGAGACCAAGCTTAGGGAATTAGGAAGGATATGCACACACACACACACACACACACACACACACACACACACACACCTTTTGTAGCTATAATGGGCACTCATAGGCTTTAGATAATAACCAAGAAATAATTAAGTTGTCAAATGTTTTTTCTCTACTTATTATAACCTGCATGGTTCCTTGCTGTCTGTCCAGGTGATGGTGTGGGTCCACGGAGGTGGTTTACTATCTGGTGGAGCATCAACTTTTGATGGACTGGCCCTGTCCACCCATGAAAAAGTAGTAGTAGTAGTCATTCAGTATCGCCTGGGCATCTGGGGATTCCTCAGGTAAGATGGCAGCCCCCTTTTCAGATCGCATTAACATTCCCTTGTTAGGCCATTAGGGCTTATCCCTGGTGATTTCATCCTCCAAGAGATCTGAGATGAGTTTCTTAAATTGTCCATGTTTCTTCAGTTTGGAGCCCGCCAATCCTCTCTCTCCTCAACCACACTTATGCTCTGGGCTTTTGAGCTTACTGTTCTCTCTTCCTGAAAGACCTGCTTTTAAACTCATTCATTGTTCAAAGCCACTATTAAACAGTCTTCTCTCACTAGTGCTGCCCAGCACATCAGATTCCTGATAATGCTCACTGGTCAGCGCCGAGGTTCACTGTCAGCATGTCTCCTCCTGGGACAGGAGGCACAAACAAATTTAGAGAATGCTTGCGCATTAAGAAATGAGTGGCTGAGGTTGGTGGAAGCTGTCAGAGGATCTGACCCCAGGGAGCAATGTTCCCTGGAGAGTGTTAGGGTGCACACAGCTCACTTCCTCCTTAGCTTCTGACAAATGTTAAGAGTCAGGCTAGAGGCTCTCCAACAGATCTGTGAGGTCAGGACCAGGTTCCCTGCATTAAGACTCTGGGAGCCTTTTCTGCATATTCATGGCCAGGATCATACACCCCTGAGAAGGTTGCTAAGTAGTCCTGCTGAGCTCCAGCTGCCATTGCGGGGACTGAAGCTGGTACATAGCTGTGGTCTGCCTCTCAGCAGGAACTCACCTTCCTCTTAAGGCGCCATGTCTCTTTCACCTAGGTTCTGTTCCTCTGTTTTCTATTTCAGCAAGTCTATCAAAAGTAGTCTCTCCATCTCCTCTCTGTCCTTCTTTCCTTCTGCCACGCCTGGCAGGCTGTGCTTACTGAAGCCACCAGTGACCTATAACCTCCCTGGAACAACCTCTTATTCCTGCAGTAACAGCTGCGAGAGCTCACAGGCATCTAACTGCTTCTATTCTCTGGCCTTTGGCTGTTTCCACCACCTCCATGGCGCTCGTAATCAGTCCTTCCTTGCTCCTTCCCTCCCATTGCATTCCTCAAGTCTCTGTATGTCTCCTCCTCTCTACCCAGTAATTCCCAGCATTCCCCACTGAGATGGTTTGAATGAGAAGTGTCTCTCATGGGCTCATATATTCGAATGTTTGGTCCCCAGTTAGTGGAAGGATTAATTGTTCTGGCCTTGTTGGAGGACACATGTCACTGGGGGATAGGTTTTGAGGTAGCAAAAACCTATCACCCCCTCATCTCCATCTTCCTCCTCTTCTCTCTCTCTCTCTCTCTCTCTCTCTCTCTCTCTCTCTCTCTCTCTCTCTCTCTGTGTGTGTGTGTGTGTGTGTATGTGTGTGTGTGTGTGTGTGTGTGTGTGCGCGCGCGCGCGCGCGTGTGCCTGATGCTTGTGGATATGATGCAAGTGCTCAACTGCTGACCCAGTGTTCTGTCTGCCCGCCTGCCTGCCATCATCCTTCCCACCATGATAGTGACTGGCTCTCTGAAACAGTTCTGAGCAAGTCCCCAATTATATTTTTCTTTTACAAATTGCCTTGGTCATCGAAAAGTCTTAAATTCATCCCTTAAAGTCATCACGTCTTGAAAGGCATCTATGCCTGTGATGGGTGCTCTCAAGCCTTTTCCCTGTTATCCTGGTGATCAGCCTCCTGCCAATCTCTTTAGCAGGTGATCTCTGGGCTCTACCCCTAAATGTTTTTCCCTGCTCCTTCTCTAACCACAGGCAAGTATTTCTAGTCTGTTTAATTTTTGCTCTGTAGTCCCACTGAAAATCTCCAGCAACCAATAATGTCCACACTATGTCCTGAAGGCTTTGCTGTTTAGAAATTGTTTTCGTCATGGAAAGTGCTCCGTCAGTCTTAATGTTAGCCTCCCATAAAGCTTTAGGGCATGTGTTTCGCTTATCCAAGTTCTCTGTGGAGATGTACAGAGTACTCTTTATTATAATCAGAGATTATATACTTTTGCAGTTACTCCCCTAACCTCCTTGTCACCTAAGTCATCTATAGCACCCCGCATACAGCACTTCAGGATGATTAGCCTGCTCCTCCAAGTCCTTTACGCTTTCTCCAAAGCCACTTTCTCATGTTCTAGTACAGTTATTCTATCAGTGGAGCAATTCTTTGGGACCAGTTTTCTGTACTAAGCTATTTTTCATGGCTATAACAAATACCTGAAGCTTGGTATTTTGTAAAATATAAGGTTGCACTGCAGAGATAGCTCAGTGGTTAAGAGTAAATATTGCTCTTACAGAGAACCCTAGTTCAATCCCTAGCACCTACGCTGGGCAGCTGACACTTGCTTATGACTCTAGCTCCAGTGGGGATCCTATGCTGCTGGCTCCTTGCTGTTCCCAGCATCCTCACCTAAACAGATCCCTGTACACATACACACAACTAAAACCAAAATAAATGTAAATATTTTCAGGAGGTCTATTCAATCACAGGGCTTCAAAGGCTGAAAATCCAAATACCACGATTCTGGGCTGTGACATGTTATGGCAGATTAATATTGTGACAATGGGGCCTATCAGGAAGCCAGAGAACAAG
Source organism: Rattus norvegicus (assembly GCF_021556685.1). Lineage (NCBI taxonomy): Eukaryota > Metazoa > Chordata > Mammalia > Rodentia > Muridae > Rattus > Rattus norvegicus. Next base: position 28,499,401 of record NC_141552.1, read on the forward strand.
TAAGGGGTCAAGCTTTATCTCTATAACTTTCTCATAAGAACTAACAAGAATATTACTGGAACAATCTTCGTTCTAGGACCCTCAACAGCTCAACCACCCAACAACGGACTCTTTAAAGGTTATACCAACTCCCAACATTTCCCACAAGACTAAGCTTTTAACATACAAAACATTGAAGGATAATCCACACCCCAGCCACTGCCAGCTCTCAGTCCACCATAGCCCAGCCATAATGTCTCTGACTCTCATTCTCACCCTTCCCTCACAGCACAGGAGATGAACACAGCCGAGGAAACTGGGGTCACTTTGACCAAGTGGCTGCGTTGCAGTGGGTCCAGAACAACATTGTTAACTTTGGAGGGGACCCAAACTCTGTGACCCTCTTTGGCGAGTCAGCAGGAGGGGAAAGCGTCTCTGTCCTTGTAAGTATTCCTCACACCAAGCCCCATGTCTAGGGTTGATGAGGCTGCCCTTGAAGATCATTCAATCTAACCATGGGCACATTGGCTGATAAGACATGGATTTAGATTGACTATGCTTGTGGCTCATTATCAGGCAGAATAGAGCTGAATACTAAGCATTCCCAAGAAGCTTAGTTAGACCTCAGGTTTGTGTCCTGAAGCCAAAAGGATGTCTAGCTAATCCTGTGACCATGGTAATTCCTCTTTCTTGGTTGCGGTCTCTCTTCTTCCTAGTCGCTTTGGTTTTGCAACTCACCTACCAGGGTAAATAAAGAGATGATAATAGTCAGTTAAAAGGCCACTGTTTGGCTAGAAACTCCATTTACAGGGAGAGAGAATATTAGCATTGAGAGCAGACAGGGTTTCCTCTGAGGTTGCCCTGCGGCCTGTTCATGCCTAAGAGGGTGGGCAGCAGTCTCTGGGCCTAAAGCACTATGCTTTAAGGGGAAGTCAGTGAGACAGAGGAAGAGCAGGAAGTGTAACAGGAAGGGGCAGGGAAGGGCAAGGAGGTCCCAGACAACCTATAATGTGAGGAATCCTGCTGGTGTTGAGATGGGAGCACACTGAAGGAAGCTATAGAAAAGCACCGCGAGCTGGACAATGAGCTGACCCTCCTGGGAGCTGTATAAAATGCTGCAAGCGTCTCAGAGTTGGGTCAATCAGCCCGATTACCTTTTAATATGTATCAAAATTCACAGTGGAATACTCACCAGATAATATTTTTTTAAAGATTTAAAAGGAGGAAAAAAGATAATGTCAAAAGAGAAAGAAGCCATCCACAGTCTGAGTACTCAGAGGGTGTCTCCATGACATCTTAATGTTCATTTCTCTTGTCCTTCTCTGGCAACTTTATCTCTATCCCGGGCCTCTGTTTACTCTCTCCCTATCCCACCTCTCTATCTCATTTATGTGTCACGAAACCTTTTAAGAAAGACTTCCTTCAGTATTACACTACCATAAATATGCCCTAAAATGCTAAACGCTTTTCCTTAGTACTTGCTTTTATAATAGCATAGTATTCCATGGTAATTATAAAACATTTTTTATTACCCAGTATTTATAATATTAGAACTTTTTAAGTTGTCCCTTATTTTTACTCTCATATACACCATGAATTTCATTACATTTTACTTCATTTCTAATTTGTATTTGTTGGGTTTTATAAATTATTTTTCAGACAATATATTTTGATCAGGTTCTTTAGCTCCCTCAACTCCTCCCTGATCTCTGCACCTCCCTAACCCACACAATTTTATGTTCTTTGTCTCAAAAGAAGCCAAAGCAAACAAAAATCAAAGTCAAAAATACAAAGAACACCAAAACAAAACAAAAACAAAAAACAATAAAAACACTCCCATACAAAAAACAAACAAACAAACAACAACAAAAACCAAAACATCGACTTTCTTCTTGTGTCGTTGACTGTTTATTCCTAAAGCATGGGACCTGCTCTTCAGTGTGTTTGATAAACACTTGATAAGTACCCAGCATCACTCCACTGGAGAAAACCCTAAGTTCTAAATATCTGTCTTACAGAGAAGTATAATCCTTACCCCTCATCAAGTAAATGTCTTTGAAATAATTTCACAGATGATCATGATCGTTTTCTCTGGGACACTTTCTGAGTATTAGGGACACTGAAATAGAGTTTGTAGCTAGGAACTGCGAAATCTTTCCTTCCGGTGTTGTTGATTATCAGAATGGGTGCATGCCACATATTCCCAACTCTATCCCTGACTCTGAAGAAAGCTGGGAAGAAAGCAAAGGCAGGTCAGGAGCTGTCACATCCTGAGAGAATTGGAGTCTGCAGGCAAGGAGTATAGGCGGAGGAAACCTTACAAGATGAGCAGGTTGGTGGCCATCTCCCTTAAGCATAGACTTCCCTCCTCTCTTCCTTCCAGGTTTTGTCTCCACTGACCAAGAACCTCTTCCACAGGGCCATTTCTGAGAGTGGTGTGGCCCTCACGCCATGTCTCTTCAGGGAGAATACAAGGCTGGCAGCTGAGGTAGGTCATCAGGGTAGCCCCTTCTAAGCTCTGTAAGACCTTCAAGGAAATGTTCCATTGAGTTATTCAGGTGATATCTCCAAGTGTTGGAAGAGCGTCAGAGACAGCACTCGTTCTCTCAATGTCTGTTTAGGAAATAGGATCAGAATAGAGAAGTGATTTACTGAGGTTGCAAAGTGAGCAGGGCCAAGCTGAGACCCAAGCTTGAGACAATGGATTGTCAGTTAACTGCAGTGTCCACTGAGCACACTGTTCCAAGTGTAGCAAGACAGGCTAGGCTGGACAGAGATCATTGGCCTATAATTACATATTTGTCAGAATTGGAGGTCCAGTGCACGGTTTGCAGGCTATGGATCTGGGATGATTCCTCCCAGAGGCCCTAGTAACCTTGCAACCTAGAAAGCACCCATTCTAGTAAAGGAGATTGATTTTTTAATCGTGTGATCAATGGTAAGATTTCAACAATAAGAAATGCATGAAGGAAAGAGAATGACCAAATCTGATGAAATCACAAGAATCCAAAAGGAACTGTTAGTGAGGACATAACCAATAAGTAAGAATCAGAAAGAAATGACATATTTACCTGGTGAGCAGAGGGTATCCCAAGAAGAAACAGCATGTGCAAATGTCCTGTGCAAAGAGGAATCCTGCAAGGGAAAAGAATGAGGGAAAGCTGGTATGGCCAGAGCAGACAGAATGGACAGAGAATGGGCATACCATCATTAGCATCATCCCCCTACGCCTCCCCCTCCAGTCAGTTTGCTTCCAGTCCACATGGGTACCACATCTGTCCCCGAGATTACAAACATTCTCTAGGTTCAAGAAAGAGGTAAGTTTGTTCTGTGGTTTACGGGGTGGCAGAGCAGTATATTTTCTTTGACAGTTATGAAACCAAAAGGTAGAATCTGGGATTCTGTGCCTCTAACCACTGTTGAGCACTGTTGTTCTCAAAACAGTGGTCTTTAGACAACCATGCCCACGTTATCAGAGAAATGGCGGCTAAGACATAAATGTATAAGTGACTCGTGTCACAGTCTAATCAGGAACAAGGGCCACACTCCTCAGTCCCCAACCTTCACCTGCTGGTCTAGGGCACTTTCTAAGATCACATCCCAGAACCAGGCTTGAGATAGAAAGCCTGCCCGTGTGTTCGTGGAGGGACAAGACAGTGCCACTGATCTCTGCTGTCCCCTGTGATCCCTGCAGCAAGTTGCCATTGCCACAGGGTGTGCGGCCACTACATCAGCCGATATAGTTCGCTGTCTACGTGAGAAGACAGAGGAGGAACTCTTGGCTACAACCCTGAAGATGGTAGGTGTGGCAAAGCCAGTGCTCCCCAGACTTCTGCCCTAGGTGCAGTGCTCCTCATGTTCTGAACAACTACGCGGGGTCCTTTCAGGGACAGTGTCGGCCCTCTGATACAAGTTAGATGTTTTTACTGTGAAATGATTCAAATGACCAAAGCATTCAAAAATATTATGTTGAAAAATGCATAACAATATCCAAGAGTTACCAAAACTATGGTTTTGCTATTGTAATAGGGGAATGTATTGTAACAAGTTAAGCATTCTCTATTCACAGAAGTGACAACCATCCTAAAATTTAGGGCTGGAAATACTAAGCATGAAGGTTTTCAGAAGTGTTATAATTTGTCTAACAGTTGATTAATTGACTTTATGAAATAGAGCTTTGTAAGTATTTTTTCTAGTTTCAATCTTTCCCTTACTCTCTCTATGAGTTTTGAATCAGGAAGAATCAAGAGTACAGATATGTAATTAACAATGAAAAGCAAGAAACTATCATTATAAGTAGTAGTAGTCTGATTTTAGGATAACCACACATTCATCCATTCCTTCATCTATCCATCCATCATACCTTTATCCAACCACTCATATACTTATTTAAGCATGATGTACTTCCGCAAATGTAATACCAGTCCATCTATATTGCTTCATTTACCCTAATTAACCATTTTAATACCTATGTATCATCCAGCTACTGTTTATTTACACCCCACCATCCATTCCAACCAAATAAGGGTATATTATTGTTACCTGCTCATTATTATGCATTAAGTCATCCAATTCACCAATATGACCATCATACTATATGATCAGCCATCCATTCAGATGTCTACCCAGATGAGGTAAGAAGTTAGACTGTGCATTCATTACACCCAGCAGAAATGTTTGAATGAAAGAGGATGGAGAACCACGATGTTCTATTACCACAGGGAAGCCTGTCAGCAAACACCCAGAAAACACAACATCTAGGGCCATTTTGCCTACTCCCTTCATTGGGAAGATGGGAGTGAGAGGTCAGAGAAACTTAAAACTTTGAATACCCTACTTCTTGCTCTTGCCTTCATCCTTTCTCCGTGCTAGCCGCTGAGGACAACTCTGGACGCTGTAATATCCCATTAGTGCTGGGCACTGCCTGTTGGCGCCAGGATATCAGGTTCCCATAAAATGATCAAGCTGTTGGAACAAAACATGGTCGGCTTCTAAAACTTGGAGACAATCACTTCAGTGATTTTTCTTGTAATACAGAAATAAAAAAGCATATAAGGGAAGGTGGGCACACTAACTGTGTCATCTCCAGAGACAGGGACTCCTCACTCTGGTCCAGGGTCTGTCTCCTTGCTTGTGCGTATCCATCTTTTACTCCACAGTCATCTCTTCATGCCCAGTTGAGCTCAGGTCTTCCCACACTGGGCCCAGTCAAGCAGGAACGAGAACTGAGAACCAGACAACTCAGGGGTTTAGCTAAAGGTCAGCCTTTGTACCGACTCTTGTTCACCATACCTTCTGCCTTTGTCTTCACAGAAATTCTTTGCTCTTGATTTGCATGGAGACCCCAGAGAGGTAAGCACCTTTGCTTTTCCCTTGTATGCACTGAGTCTTAACACCTTTAAGCTTCAATTAACTATGGAGCAAAGAATTATTCTTATAAATTACAAGTTACTCTCTGCGTGCGTGTTTCAGAGGCCCAGAGTCCCTGGCCAGAATAACAAAGCCAGGAAAACCACAGGCAGAGCTGTGTGTCACAGTACAGGGTGACTAATGAGTACCTCAGCCTCCTGGGCTCAGGTATTTCCTTCTCATTTACATCTCCTGCTCACAGTATGACCCTGTAGGAGGAGACTAGACTAGAACCTTCAGTGGGAGGGGTGAAGGTGCTTAGGTAAGGATCTTAGGAGCCTTCTTTGAGAAGCTCAGGACTGATACACTCAGCGGAAACTCCAACTAAGATCTCCAGCTCCATTCCTGCCTTCCCACCTTCCAGCAATGCCCCTTGACCTGTGCTGTGCAAATGTCAAATATCCTGTTCTATGCTCTCTCCCTGGGTGCCCTAGCAATTCATGGATCCTCTTGTGGGGATGGTTTGAGGTTCTTTCAATCATTCAAGGTTTTACAGTGAGGCCAGAGCCAACTTTGCAACTGGAGCAGTGAGACATAGGACTGTGGACCTTCGGAGACTTCCCATTCCAAGGGGAGGAATGTGTGCATCAGGAAAAATAAAGTAGGGTGGTATGAACTTAGTTTTTACCAGGATCCACTGATTATGAAATAAAAAGAGAAAGTAAGTAAGGGACTAGGCAGGAATAGAGATCAACAGGGATGAGGGTGGGGAGTGCTACATTCTGGGAAAGAGATTCTGGCAAATTATACTAAGGCCTCAGCAGAAGGGTGGCAAAAAAAAGCAGTTTGTGGCTGGACCTATTTGTAGGGATAATTGACAGGATCTGCTGGAGGAAGATACAGACTGAGATAATGAGAAGAGGAAAGAATTCCCTCCCATCTGTCCAGGAGCAATGAACCTGGATGTCATAGTACAGCCACCGGCATCCTTGAGGCCCATGGCTGTCACTAGTAGTCCCTACTGTTGCTGATGGCCCCTCTAAGGGACCCTCACTGCCTGTCTTCTTGACTTTTTTCTATTTTCTATATCTACTTCTTTTCCTACCCCAAGTCATGGGATCATCAGATTCACCACACAAGTCGAAGTGTGCTACCTCCTTTCTCAAAACCAGACTTTGTTTCTAGCACAAATCTCCCTGCCTCCACTAAAAACAACCACACTCAAAACATATCTGAGTGCTTGTTGCATGCCAGATATTATGCAGAAAATGTGATCTGCTCCGTATCCTCTCTCTAATGTTCTCATCTGGGCATACCCCAAGCTTCTTGGCATTCCTGGGGATCACCCTGCAAAGTAGTACCTTTATCTGTTTCTACATGCCTTGCCCACTGTTGGGAAATCCCAACCCTTCTTTACTGGGCAACATCCTTCATTCCTAAAGACCACTGTCAAGGTCAAACATGCTTGCTCTGTACAGATTTTTTTTTATTCCAGTGCAGCCTCTCTCATCAACCCTCTCTGTACTCTACATGTTTACTAAGGCAGCAATAGTGGCACCCAGAACCTGCTCACTAGTGTTAGTTAGCATAGATTAGCATTCTGGACCTTTTGGGTAGGTCTGCTTTGTTTCATTGAACTTCATCCAGCAAGAGCTAGCCAGTCGCTGATTCATCATTCATTCAAGGACCTATGTCCTTGAAGCCATAATCTTCAGTTTAGTGAGCTTCCAACCCTCTGTTCTTCAAAGAAAGAAATGTACATGGAACATGTAATTAGCAAGATGGCACAAAAATAGTGTCACAGTGACCCAGTTGATAAAACAACTCTGCCAATGAAAATAATATCTATATTATTGAGCCTTTCCCAGTATAAGTATTGTGCAGAACACTGCCCATGTTCAATTGTGTACTTTAAATGGGTCCACAGATGAGAAAACTGTAGCATACACAAGTACTTTACTGTTCCCAGGGAACAATTAGGAAAGAGTAGAGCCAAGTTTCAGACCCAAGTAGCCTGACTCCAAAACACAAGTTCTAAACAGACCAGAGTTCTAGATCTCATGTTTAACCAAACCCACAAACAGCTTCCTAGCTGGTTCCACCAGGCTTCACTTAATCTTGTAAATATTTTTTTAATCAAAGGTAAAATATAAAATCAAGATGTCTATCAATGTGGTATAGTCAATTCCAGTTTCTGTGGCTCTCAGCAATTATCTTGGGGGTGAGGGGCTCTGGTCATCAGGGAGAGCTCATATTTATATAGAGACAGATGGATTAAGTTGGTCTATATAAAGGACAGATTATATGCCTGTGAGTTGAGCTATTTGTAAAAATGAGTTTCTAAGTCCTCAGACAAACTCAAAGCACATGTGTCTGATCCCAGGCAGAGCCTTGAATGTCTGAGTCACATGAGACCCAAATTTCCATCTTGAATCAAAGGAGTGCTCCATGTACCTCCCAAGGGAGTGTGCCTTCTCCTTTGCCTTACTGTATTAGTTCCCATACTTTGATGGTTCTACTGATTTCTTCTTTTAAAGGGCTCCAGGGCATAGGGAAGAGGCTACTGCAGCTAAACACACAGATGTTGTGATATACTTTATGAAAAAGGTGTCAGATGAGGTTAGTTCAGGTTTCAGTTACAGAATTATGGGGTATGGGTTTGGTGACAATGTCAACAGTACATTATTAGGTCCGTAAGGAGAGCCTTGTCTACATGTGAGGTATTAACATGACACATTTAACGTCTGATGAGGCTACAGAAAGAGGAAAAAGAAGCTAAATCTATGAGTTCATAACATGAAAAAGATATTTAAAATGTGCGGTAGACAATATAGCTGTGAAAAGGAAGCCAGAGAAATCTATGTTCATGTTTCTTGGCTTCAGGAAAACGTTAAGCCTTTCTTCCAGCACCCAGTGCAAAGCGATCCACTTCTTTTAAATGGCACAGTGCTCCATGGTCAGCAGAAAATTCCCCAAATGGGCTTCTATGGAAGTTATAGTCAAAATGTTATGTATTAGATGTTATCAACCATCAAGTGAGGGAGCTTAAAAAAAAGTGGCTTAGAGATTAAGAGCACTTGCAACTGTTGCAAGGGGCCTGAGTTTGGTTCTTAGGGCCAATGTTGGTTCACAACCACCAATAACTCCATCTCCAGGGCAGGAATGAGTCTTCTGGCCTTTGTGGGCACATGCCCCCACAGTCATATGCACATAATTAAAGTTAAAGTAAATCTTTTTTAAAATGCATTAATTTCATGTTTCAACTTGGATTCTATCTCTATGGAACTTTGATTAAGATATATATATATATATACACACACACACACACACACACACACACACACACACACACACACACACAAATATTACAGAATGTACCACCCTCTCACCTTCTTACTGGTGATACCCACATGTCATAGTTCTATCCTCTTGCAGAAACTTAGTCACTTTAATGGCCTTAAACCTCTGTGGTCGTTGTTCAGACTCATGTTAGTTTGAAAGTGTGGGTTTCATCACCAAAAAAGACAACAAAGGAGACACGGGTTCTATGGAATAAATAACCACAGGCTGCTTTGTTCCCCAGAGCTACCCTTTCCTGACAACTGTGATTGATGGGGTACTCCTGCCAAAGGCGCCTGAAGAGATTCTATCTGAGAAGAACTTCAACACTGTCCCCTACATCGTGGGCATCAACAAGCAAGAGTTTGGCTGGTTTATTCCAACGGTGAGAAAATAGTGATCTCATAACCCTAACCCCAGAACCCATCTTTATCTGCAGGACTTCTTTCTTCCGTTTGAATCCACCAGACCTGTTCCCATTGTTCCCACAAGTAGACATCTCCATGGAAACAGACTCCAAGATGGTCCAGTTGTGCCCTGGGATGTGCAGTCCTAGGAGCTCCTCTCTCCGCATTCTTTGCTTTTCTCTAGAAAATCTTGACAAGCTCCAAGTAAGATGTCTGTACTGATGATAACTCCCAACTGTTCTTGTTAGCCCAAAAGCCAGGAAGAGATGGAAAAATTCCGGATGGAATAACTAAGGATACCCAGAAAGGAGAGGGAGCTGGAAGTTCAGGAGTCAGGTGGAGACACAGCGGCTTCCAACTTGGAATTGGACTCATATTCCCCATTGATCTCCACAAACACTCTAAGTTGTTTCATTACAAATACTAGAGAAGATTGGTTGCACTTAAATGAAAATTGGCATCCAACAGGAAAATGGGGGTTTCTTGTACTAAAACTAAACAATGAAAAATACATGTTCAAGTAGAATGTTGCTGTTCATTTAGTAGCAAGACTGCATTGGAGAAGACTACAAAATTAACTCAGATCCCTGCCACCAATATTGAGAGAGATTTCAATGCTGTGATGTTATCTAAGAGCCAGCATGCTAGGATGGGTGAGTGTGTGTGGCCAGACACAGAATTGTTGGTCCACATTCATCTGCGGAAGAAATATCCTTCCCTTTGTGGAAGGATTCAGATCTGTAAGTTAAAGTTGAGCCTTTATCCAAATTAGGGACTTTTCCTTCCATAGACTAGAAGAGAAAACCAGAACAATATCCCCAAATGTTTGCTTTTTTTCATTGTTTTGTTTTTGTTTTTGTTTTTGTTTGTTTGTTTATTTGCTTCACTTCAAAGAAGCTTCAAAAATTAGAGAAAATTGCCCTCTGGTCCTTGAGGAAATTGTTCTGATTGAGACATTAATAGCTCAAGGGGCATCTTAAAGATTGGTAACTGCAAACATTCTATAGTAGCTGCTTTAACAGAGGTCAGGGCCAGTCTGCTCAACCTCAGCCTTTCTCCTGGCAACATTGAGCTTTCCAAGTAAGCATGGCAGGGGATGAGTCATACTTCTACAACTATGCTGATGTTGGATTACCTCTGACTGCAGAGGTTTGCACACATCACCACATAATAGGCATTCTACAGCTCTCAATATAGAAATATTTCAGAGATTATCAAATGACACAGCATGATGGTTGCTGGTGGATTCTTCTGACGCGTGATTTAATAGTGGGATGTCTTGTGATCTCTATCTACTCATTCTTGGCTTCTAAATACCTGCTTTTGATTTTCTCTCACTTTCTGGAGGATCTTGTGTGTATTCCAGCTTTATAGACAAACATATGCTCACACGTACTTACAAATACATGTACACTTACATATACATCTACACACTACACACAAATATACACTCAGACACAGAGTCAGCTTCTGCTAAACATGGTTTAAATCTCTTGTATTCTTTCAGTTTTTGGATAAATCTATCAAGTTAACTACTATTGCCTAATTCACCAGAACTCATGCACATCAAGGCCTACAAACACCTCTATTCCACTTCAGTCTGGTTGACTGGTTAGCTGGTTTGGGTATTACCATTAATTCCCAACAATAGACAAATGATTAACTCTTCTTTAACAGATGATGGGCTATCCACTCTCTGAAAGCAAACTGGACCAGAAGACAGCCACATCCCTCCTGTGGAAGTCCTACCCACTTACTGTAAGTATCAGTGGGATCTGGGAGGTCAAGATTCAAGGAAGGGCTTAGGCCTCACCCTGAGTCACACATTAAATGGTATCATATGAGGGAACTAGAACCTGGAGTTCTCACCCTACAGTAAGTATTAGCATGGCACTGACGATGGTCATAGTTAATCAGAGTCTTCTCAGTGGGCTGAAAAACATGCATTGCTCATTCTTGACTGATTTCAGAACATCTCTAAGGAACTGACTCCAGTGGCCACTGAGAAGTATTTGGGAGGATCAGACTGCCCTGACAAAAAGAAAGACCTCTTTTTAGACATGATGGGAGATGTCTTATTTGCTGTGCCATCTGTGATTGCGGCTCGGTATCACAGAGGTGAGTTCTGGGAGCTAGACAACAGAGGGACTCTCACTCCCAGTACAGTCAAATGTGGGAACTGATGAGGATCAGGACTCGAAGGCTCGTTTTCTATGGTCCAGAGGTGGCATGGCATATATTCTACATTATTTCTGTTTTATATGAATCTCTATGCCTAGGCACAAATATAAGTAGTCAATTTGGGAGTTAATTGCATTAAACACTCATAGGGATATGAGGATATAATATTGGAAAGAGACCAGTCAGTGATTCACTATCAAAAATTCACCTACTGTAGATGGAGGGAGTTGCCAGGGAGTTCTTAGAGTTATGAGAAGACAAACCTCAGGGTTATCCCATTTGAGTCACAAAGGAAGTAGGCATACCCATCAGCACACACTTGCCATTAGTTGAACACTGTTTCAGTGAGTTCATTCCTTGATTCACTAACCTGTTGTACACATGGACAAGGCAACTTGTAGCAGTGAGCCAAGCCTCAGCCAAAGAGCTCCAGGTACTGGGGCTGACCTGTATGTAAACAAGGAGTATGTGTGAGGAACAGTGGCATCTGCTAGAGTCTCCTGATTTGAACTCACGCTGGTGTATATAGCGATAAAATACAAATACTTGGCAAGTTTGGCAGGGTCTGCCCAGGTCTTAAGCACTAGGAGATAAATAACTGATCGTCAGGCAGACAGTCAGATAGATAAGAGGGAATTAATTTATGGGATTATTAAGGCCAAGAATTCTGGGGTCGGAAACAATTTGGAGACCCTGGGGTTCTGGTAAAATGACTACGGGATTGGAGGTCTCAGTGCCTGAGAAGCTAATGGTGCTTTTGAGTCTAATCCCAGCAGCTAGAGATCCTTGGGGAACCTTGGTAGAAATCTGAAAGTCCAGATGTGAACATCCTGGAGTCCTGGGCAGGAATTCAAGGTCAGAAAAAGAAGCTGCAGGAGAGAGGACATCACGTTCTCTTCTCTGTGATGGCCAGCAGGTCAGATGACACCTATCCATACTGAGAGTAGACTTTCCCCCTTTAGTGTACCAGTCATATTCCAGTCTCCCCTAAAGAACCTGCTCACACCCAGACATAATTCTTTATGGTTTTCTAGTAGTCCTTAACCCACTACCCACTCAAAATGATGGCTGAAGGAACTTTCTGAGAACCTGCTCGGGGTCAGAGGGTGCTATAAGGCAGCTTGTTTAAAGTACTAGGGCTGGAGGAAAAGTAGAACAAGTCACACAGGATTAAAAACTACACAGGACCCAAGTCTCAGAGAAAGGGGACCAGGAGACCACTGTTATCCACACCTGGCCTTTGTCCAGCTCAGTACATAAAAGTGTGAATGCTTTGAGGGCTGAAGAGGGTCTTCTCTGGGACTTTCCAATGTTACCCCAAGGCTGTGTCGATAAGGTAGGCTGTGATGAAAGCCTGGACACACCTAAACATGTTACGTGTTCTTCCAGGCTCTGCCACTTGTAGAGCCTCCCAGGACCCTTTCTTCCTGACTACTGTTACCCAAGTGTCTATGCCCCACTTTCTACTGATGACTGGTTTTTATAATTGTACAAATTGTACTGATCTCATCTCAGTGGTCTGAAGCAAGAGGTTTCAAACTAGATGCACTGACTAAAGGAAATGTTCTCTTCTCTAGGCTGGGGCTTGTGGTTCCTGCTTTAGTCTTTTCCCTCTCATAGGTTACTCTTTTGACAGGAAATTGTTCATCAGCTTACAATGGCTACTTAATAAGTGGATCACAGGGCCGCAGATGGATACTTGTTCAAAACACCAATTCTGACTAAACCATAGGACAGTGGTAGTGGCTAAGAAGGCAATTTACTAAAGCCAACTCCATGTCCTCATGCTGAGGTGTCATAATTGTCATATCATATTATTGATGAATATTTAATAACATAAAAATGATTACAGTGCGTTCCAAGATGTCTTGGATAATACTCTTATCTCAGTTTATATAGAAAAGGATATATGCTAAAACATCAAGAGACTGTCTTGGTGGTGGGATCATGGGGAATATTTTTCCTTTTTCTATGTTTTTCAAGATTCTTACAGTATGCAAGCAGGGGGGAGAAATGTCAACATTTTCACCACTCTGATGCAAGGCTGTAGCCTTCTATTCAGAGGCACTCTCTGCTGGCATCTATGCTGCCCTCTGACCACTGGTACTGCGGTCTCCCTGGGATGCAAGGCTTAGAACATAAGCAAAGTATTAGTTGATGCCATGATCCAATGGGAGGGAGCAATGACGCACGGGAGACAGGAAGACAAAGGACAGGAGAAGAGAGGCAAACTCACCCTCCCTTCATGCCTGATGGTTTTAACACTCATTCAAGCAAGACTCCAATAAGTACCTCAAGTTTCATGGTCTCACGAAGCCTAAAAGGCAGACTGCTTATGCTCTTCCTAGACTTACAGTTAATGCTCAGGCAGGGAGCTTGGGTAATCAGTAAAACAAAACAACAGCAACAACAACAAAACTTGTTTAAATCCCAGATCCACCAACAGCAGCTCCAAGCACCAAGCAAGTCCCTAGGTCTCTCTGTCCCCCCCCCAGCTGTGAATGTTCAGGGCCTCCCCACCCCATGTGTATCTGCTAATGTACATACTTGAATCCATGTCTTTTCAGATGCCAGAGCCACCACCTACGTGTACGAGTTTAAATATCACCCAAGCTTCGTGTCGGACATGAGACCCAAGACGGTGATCGCAGACCATGGAGATGAAGTTTACTCCGTTTGGGGGACACCATTTTTAAAAGGTAGTGGCTTACTGTTTGCTTGAACTTCAAGTTAAGAGCCTTGGGGTCTGGTCCTTGTTTAGTGGCCGTAAGTAAATATCTCTCCTCCTAATCCTAGTTTCCTAACAGTACCATGTTAGTTATTTTATACATTTCTGTGTCAAAATATCTGCCCAAGGCAACTTAAGAAGAAAGGGTTGGTATGCATTCACAGTTTCCCAGGGCCACCATCTTCTACAGTGAGGGAATCATGGTGGCAGGGCCATTAGGTTGTCTGGTAACACTGCACTAGCAGTTAGGAATCAGAGAGCGACTAGGAAGTGGTTCTAGGGTATAAGACTCAAGACTCACCCACAGTCACCTGCTCCCTACACGTCTCTAGCCTCCTAAAAGTTCCACAGCCTTCCAAACAGGACCACTGGTTAGATACCTAGTATCTCATACTGGGGACAAGCATACTGGGGACATTTCACATCCAAACTACAACAAAGACAGAGTTCTATTAAGCAATCTCTGTTGCTTTCCCTCCTCTAACAGGCATAAAGGAAGCTGTACCCTAACCAGAGTAGTGATTCTGACTCATGATGTCACTAAGACAAGCGACAGGTTACCTACAGGGCTCTGCCTCATGCAAGAATACCACTGTTTGAATTTCTAATTCCAGCAGCATACAGAATGTGAGAGAAGACACAATTAGCTTTGGTGTTAAGCTTGAGTGGGGTCTAATATTCCCATATCTCTGTCTATATATCAAAATTTTATATAATATATAATTATATTTTAATATATTATATGTCTATATAATATATTAAGTATAATCATATATTGTGCATTTGTTATGTATCAAATATGTTACACATTTAACACATATTAAATATATATTTAATATATAATAACATAATTTTTAAAAGGCTTCTCACAAATATCTTCAGCATCATGACTCTCCACATGTGTAGGTAACCTGTGACCCATATCATGGTTATTTATATTTTTTATATATATTATTATATTATATATAATATGTTTATTTATATATATTACCGGTATCTCTGAGTGCCTCCCACTTAGGTGAACCCTTAGAGCACTAAGAGTTCTGGTATATTTCAGAATCTATGAAAATGAAAGAATGAGAGAAGATCCAAAATCAGCATTCATGAGGCAGAGAAAACTCTGGGGTTTGGCATTGTGGCATTAGCTAAAGAGGAAGGAGCAGATGACCGTGAGAAACAAAGACATGGGCAAACTATGTGCCCATTTGTGAGTTCTAGACAGTTCAAGCTTAAAGGGAACACTCAGCCTAACTCTTTTACAAATGCCGATTCCCACTCAGCAGGTAGATGGTATGTGGTAAAGACTGCCTTGTCTGATGCTACCACCCATGAACCACACCATGAACAGTAGACTCTTGTCTTCTTCCCCACAGAGGGCGCCTCCGAGGAGGAGATCAATCTCAGCACCATGATGATGAAGTTTTGGGGCAATTTTGCTCGGAATGGGTGAGCCTGGTGAAAAAGACAGAGCAGGTTTGGTGGGCAATGTGGGGTGCTGGGGACACTCCTGATAGGAAGGGACAGTTTCTAAAGTCTAAGTGACCAAAGCAATGGCTGTAGTGTTCTAACAATGAAAACTCTCTAAAACTGGGCAGGCTGCCCTGCAGAAAGTGTGTGTTTCAGGGGCTGTGCAGCCTCTTGGCAATGTATACGGCAAGGAATTCCTAAAACCCTCAAAGAAACCTGAGGACCACAGAGCAGCCTTAAAAAGCTCTATCTGATTCCATTCTCAGGAACCCAAATGGGGAGGGACTGCCACACTGGCCAGAGTATGATGAGAAAGAGAGTTACCTTCAGATTGGGACCACCATCCAGCAAGCTCAGAAGCTCAAATACAAAGAAGTAGCTTTCTGGACTGGCCTCCGGGGTATGGAGGTGGAGGAAGCAACCGAGGAAGACACTCAGAAATGAAGTCGAAGGCAGCACAACCCTGGAAGCCATTAGCAACCTGGTCAATGCTGTTCCCCAGAAGGTGTCTGTAGCCCAGAGAGCTTTCTTATCACACAGGCTGAAGAACTGTGTTGGAAGTGGGCAGAAGCCAGTGAAGAGAAATGTTTGTAACTGTGGTTTCAGTTTGTAAAATAAATAAAATAAAAATCTTCGAGGGGAACCAAATCGATGTCTGTGTTTTGAACTACAGATTAGCCCTTCCTGCCCAGAGAGAGGTAACCCTGTGGGAATTGCTTGGCCTGTATATGTGCTAAATCCCAGCATGCTCAGAGGTACTAATGGGGACTTTGGATGTATCTGAGCCATGCTCAACACTGGAACATGGGAAGCTGGGGTCATTACAGCATAACAATGTACATGTTAAGTGTTCTGGGAAGCTCTGTTTCCTCTAGTCTTGACCCCCGCAGCAATCTCTATTCTTGTGTTCCTAAAAATAAATATAATAATAATAATAATAATAATAATAATAATAATAATAATAATAATTCAGGCAGGACACAAGTGTAGATCAAGGAGTCAAGAGTTTAACCACAGCAAGCAAAGAAACAAGAGAAATCAGCTGTGCTGAGTAGCAATGGCCCAATCCCAGCAAACATGGGCCTTATATTTCTCTTCTACTCACTTCCTCTCCCTCTTGCCTCCTTCGGGGTGGACGCTTCCACGAAGGAGGCGTTCTCTTCTTAGAATTAGATTTTACCAGGATTCAAAGAGTTATGTGTAATTATAAAAAATGGAAGAACATGGATGGGGACTTAGACTTCACTAGAGTAAGGGTAACAGTGTTCAGGCCATGGTGCCCTAGGGAGGAGGTCCCTGATTCAGCTTAAGACAACTACCACATACTGTTCTTCATATTCTAGTTTTGGGATACCCTGAGACGGTCTGTTCTGAAGGAGTTAAACTCCACTGTTGCTCTTATAACATGTTTCAGGGTCTTGAGAAGACCCACTTATGGTTCTTTATGGATTATTTTGAGGACACTGCCAGAGCTAACCTCCTGTATAAGAAGAGGAAGATAAACTTGTGCACCAGTTTGCTGATCTTTCCATAGCTCCTCAATCCCTTCCTGAACATTGCCCTTGAGGCTATTTCCTGTACAACTGTTCTGAACCCTTCTGTATCTCAAAGCAAGCATGGACCACTGCACTAAATTCCTAAAGTATAATTCCAAAATGAAATCAGAGGAGAGACTTCAGGATTCCCTGGGACATATAGTCTCCATGGAGCCTCCCTCTATCCGAACAGCAAGGAAAGCAGTGTTATCATCCAAACTGTAACTTCCTGCACTGAAGAGCTGAAGATGCAGGCTCGGTGATTAACCAGACGTCAAAAGGAGGGCAGACACTTTGGAGGGCAGGTGGAACATTTTACATGTAAACCTAAATGTAAAGGTAAACTGTGGGGCTGATCCTGCTAGGCGAAGGGTTGTACTACAACCTCTTTTACAAGTTCCTGGTCATGCAGATAATGGAACTTGAAACTAGACACAGAAAGGAACTTGAAAATAGGTTGGTTGTTTTTGTTTTGTTTTGTTTGTTTTTGGTTGTTTTGTTTTTGTTTTTGTTTTTGTCTTTGTTTTTGTTTTGTTTTGTTTGAGCCGGAAGGGGTTGATATGCATCCCAGAACAACCAGACATCCCAAAAATCATAGAATTTCAAGATTCAGCTATCTCAAAGCTCTTCAAACACAGGCTTTCAGGGTATTGGAAGCTTCATTGTTAGTCATGAGTTCACTGCCCATATGTGATTAACTCAACCTTTAGTCCTACTTCCCTATCCCCCCAGGAGGCTAGGCCATGAGGCCCTAAATCCTACCCTCTAATCTCCTCTCTGTCTGTGAGTCAACTCATTAGCATACAAAACATAGTGTCTTGGGGTTTCTGTTGCTGTAGTGAAAGGCCATCACTAAAAAGCAAATTAGAGAGAAAGGGGTTTATTTGGCTTATACGCCTACAGTCCATCACTGAAGGGAGTCAGGACAGGATCTCACACAGGGCAGGAGCTTGGAGGCAGGGGCTGATGCAGAGGCCATGGAGGGGTGCTGCTTACGGGCTCGTTCACCATGGCTTGCTCAGACAGCTTTCTTAGAGAACTCAGGACCACCAGCCCATGGCACCACCTACAATAGGCTGGGTCCTCCCCCCCTCATAATTAAGAAAATGCCCTACAGACAAATCTTACAGAGATATTTTCTCAATTGAGGTTACTCTAGCTTGTACTGAGTTGACATAAAACTAGCCAGCATACATGGGTCTAGCTTTATGCCAGAAAATGGGAATAAAGGGTGGAACCACTATGTCTTAGAACCACAGACCCCAGGTTGAGTTGACACCCTCAGAAATTCTTCTCCATAGACCTTTATTGGGTGGAAGTTCATGAAAGAAACTAGAGAAAACCTGCCTCCAGGGTGTAGGCATGAACCCCATGAGGATCCTTCCCTCTTAAAGAAGTCCTTTAACCTCCCCATAGGGAACAGCACAGCAATTTTTTTCCCCTCTCAGTGTGAAATAGGAAGCTGTCCTAGGTCAAGGTCATTAGAGATATTTTAATGTTAGGGAAGGGTATGACCTCTGAGAGGATTCTGTCTCCAAGGACCCACTAAGGTTGAAACTGGACCAGACAGCTAAAACCCGATACCATCACTGAGTCAGCAGATACTGTGAAAAGCAAAAGCATAGGACAGCCTGAAGTTGGAGGTGGAAGAGTGTATTAAGGAAACCCTTCGGATCAGAAACCAGCCCTCACGCAAGTACGCTAGAACATGCAGAACGTTGGACAACACTAGAAAATATAAATCAAGGTATAAATCAACATGCGTTTCAGATACCCAAGGGATGGTGTATCTGAATAGGGATGGAGTACACACAGCCCACATGCACATGTACAGTCACAACACACACACACACACACACACACACACACACACACACAGAGATAGAGATAGAGATAGAGATAGAGAGATAGAGAGATAGAGAGAGAGAGAAAGAGAGAGAGAGAGAGAGAGAGAGAGAGAGAGAGAGAGAGAGAGAGAGAGAGAAAGTAAGGTGAGCAGAAGTCATGGAGGGTCTGCAAACCAGGGCCTGCAGAGTAACAATCCCACAGTCTGTATGAGGTAAGTGGGACATCCGACGCAACATGATTCAGTAGCTGAGTGTTCGTTCTGTAGAGTCTGATCCTAGGCAGCTTAGTTTAGGCATACTTAAATACTGTACAATTTTGGGAGAACATTTCCTGTTGTAACACAAACCTGTGGGCACAAAGAGGAATAATTACGTAGACACTCTTCTCAAAGAACATGTCACTTCTTTCATGAAGATGGATTGTCGAGATAGACTACATGTGATATCTCAAGGGCCTAGGGGAGGATCTAGTGTGGTCTCAGCCATACAGATAGCTCAGACCTCACCTAGGCTATTAACCACCGCTGGTACTATTTGTGAGAACCTGGGGAAGCAAGATGTGCCTAGCCCTACAGAATGCACAGAGGTCATCTGGACTATTAGACACTTCTAGTCCTGCTTGGAGGAACTTGGAGGAGCTTGGAGGAGCCCTTAGCCATATGGATAGCTCAAAGGTCACCTAGACTGTTAGCCACCTCTGATCTTGGCTTTTGGGGAGCTTGGGGGAAAGCCAGCTATGACATGGTCTTATAGATAGGTCAAGGATTTCCTAGGCTCTTAGCCAGCTCCATTCCCAGCCTTCTCAGTGGAAATGGGGTCTACATTTTTTCCTTTGAAGAAACAACCCTGCGTGTTTAACATACCTGGTTTCCCCAGCATTGTTTGTGAGAGCAAGGACTTTCGTACTCCCACAAGGAAGGCACGTCTGTTTCCACTCATACAGTTTGATCCTGATTCCACACGCCTACAAATGATGCAAAGCATTTAATGCAATGTTGAGAACTCAGAAAAGCAAGAAAACACCATTAACAAGAGACAAATTAAACACCAAAGCAAATGCTGAGTGACCCTTACCACTATGAGAACAACCACCTGGGGTGGGAGGAGTCAAAGGAGCATACGGAAAGCTTCCATGGACAAACAATATTGAAAGCAACCCAGGAAAAGGGCCGTACATGCAGAGTACCAAAGAAGAGATTATGGAAATTTTCTCTTTTTATTTATTTTTTTTAAATCATACATCAGTAACATATTTGCATCATTTCCACTGTATTCCCTCCCTCCCC
Source organism: Rattus norvegicus (assembly GCF_021556685.1). Lineage (NCBI taxonomy): Eukaryota > Metazoa > Chordata > Mammalia > Rodentia > Muridae > Rattus > Rattus norvegicus. Next base: position 28,519,519 of record NC_141552.1, read on the forward strand.
TATCTCCTCCCACACCCCCTCCTACTCAAATTCATGATTTTTTTGTCACTTCTTTATTTACTAATTGTTACATTATATGTGTGCTGACTCGCTTCATGTTAGCAGGCTTGAGTCATTTGAAAGGAGAGAACCTCAACAGAGAAAGTGACTCCATAGCATCACGCTGTAGACAGACCTGTAACACATTGATTGACAGAGGAGGGCCCAGCCCATCGTGAGTGGTATCATCCATCCCTAGACCGGGTTCTATAAGAAAGTCTATGGCTTGAATAAGCCATAAGGAACAAGTCAGTAAGCAGCATTCCTCCATGGCCGCCTCCTGCTTCAGCTCCTGCCTCCTGGTTCCTGCCCTGTCTGAGCTCCTGTCCTGACTTCCTTTGATGATGAGCTGTGTTGTGGAATCGTAGGCAAAATAAACTCTTTCCTCCACAACTTGCTTTTGGTCAGGGAATTTCATCACAGCAATAGTAACTAAGTACAGTAACGGCAATGGTAAGGGTAACTAAGACACCATGTATGTATATATTAATATTTCTATTTATAGCTTAAAACCTACTACTCTCTTTTAGTGTCATTCTTATATACCTGTGTTTGGGGACTATCATTAGATATTAAGTAACATATCAGGGGCCTTCTCCCTGATTCTCTTTCTCTCAGAAGCCATTGATCACCTATATCTCTTTATCAAGGAGTGGGGCCCTAGAAGATCCACCTTGGTATGCCAACTGGTGTTATCACTATGCAGGCCCCATTTAAGTGACCATATTGTTGAGATTTCATGAATTCAGCTTCCCTCTCATGTCTAAAACTCATTGCCTAGCAGAAACTGCCCTGGTCCTCTCACTCCTGTAGTCTCTGACTTCTCTTCTGTGATGTCCCCTGATGTGACAACAGTTAGTTGTGTTGGACACCCCACAATCATTTTTATCTGAATTTTGAATATTAATAGGTCTGTGTAGAAAAAGAAGTTTCTTTGAGAAAGGGTGAGTGCTATACTTATCTGTAGATATAAGGATACATATTTAAAATACAGTTAGAAATTATATTAGTTGGAGAAAATGGTAATAGTAGGGTGCTTCTCTAGGGTCCACGCCCTCTCCAGCCATTGCCAGTTGGCTACATTTGCAGACTCAGACATGAGTTCTTGCCTAGTGATTGGGCCATAAATCCAATTAGACAGCTGTTGGTTGCTTCCCAAGACATAGTGTGTTTGGAGGGAAAATCTCACTGGACCAACTATTGTTGTGGTTCACCAACTTTTAGCTGTGTAGGAATATTGATTAGTTTTCTCCCTTGGCAGCTTTCACAGATCCTTCAGTACTCTGAGAGTTAGGGGGATACTAGGCAAGAGGTTTTGGGGTCAGATCTAGTTCAATACTCCAGAAGTCTTCAACTTCTGGGAGGCAATGAAGGCAATGACGGTAGCTTAGGTTGTTTCAGGAATCTCTTGGAAAATCCTCCTGAGGCTTCCACCTACAAGGGAGACTTCCCATGCTCAGCCACCAGGACTGTTTAGATAGTCTATGGCTTTGAGGAAGAGCATAGTCACCCTGTGTGATGGGATTCCACTTAATATGTATTAAATATTACATATAATATTACATATGTATAATGTATAATGTACATATTAATATGTATAAATATTACATAAAATATTAAAGTAAGGTTATAAAATAATGTTTCCCTATGGCCTTTTTGAGTTCTTACTGATATTTATCTCTCCTTCCTTTGAGTCACCTCCTCTCCTCTTGATTTTCTCCCCTTTCCCCTTCTGAGAACCTTTATTTCATTATCCCCTCTACAGAACTCCTTACCTCTCTACCATGGCTCTTGCTGCCTCTTCTGACTTCTGCAGTTATTCCAACTTATTCCAGGTTATACACTCACAACTAAAGGCTTGGAGATAGGACTTACAAATGAGAGAGAAGATGTGACCTTTGCCTTTTTAAGTTTAGATTATTACCCTCAGTATCTTCCTGTACCATTGACTGGCCTGCAAATTTCATTATCCGTACCGTTGGAAAACATTTCACTGTAGATCTATACTACATTCCATTCATCAGCTGAAGGGTATTTAGGTTGTCTCCATTTCCTGGAAAGAGCCAGCACCGGACACGGCTTAGCATGCATCTGTGGAGTAGAATGCTCAGTCCTCCAGACACATGCCAAGAGTTGGTATAGCTATGTCATTAGGTAAATCTACTTTTAGATTTTTGAGAATTCTCCACTGATTTCCACAGGGGCTGCTCCAGTATGCACCCACCCACCAACAGAGGACAAGGGTTTCCCTTCCCCACCCTCTCACCAGCATGTGCTGTCAGCTTCTCCTTTGATCTTAGCCATTCCAACTCGGGTAAGACAACGTAACCAGTTTTCGTAGACACTTCCCTCACTGCTAAGGATGCTGAGTGCTTTTTTAAAAATATATTTCTCGGCCGTTTCTAATTCTTTTGAGAACTCCCTCCTCTGATCCACAGCCCTTTTTAAAAACTGGTCATTTGAAACTTTCTTTGTTATTTTGACTTCTTTGTGTGTCCTAGACATGAGTCATCTACGGGATCTGCAGTTGGCAAGAATTCACACTTCCTCTGTGCACTTCCTTCTCAAGAGATTCTTCTTTGCCATACAAAAAGCGTTTTAGCTGTACAAGAGTCCCTGGGTCAATTGTTGGTATTAGTTTCTGAATGAAGGGAATCATCTTTCCTTCCTGACCTATTTCCTGGAGTTTACTTATGGAAGGTTTTATTGGAAACTATTGTGAGTAAAAGCCCCAAGAATCCTCACCTTACACTGAGCCTTCTACGATGCTAATAAACTGACTATAACTTCAGTGATGTGGAGGGTTGGAATGTTACAGGTCTATAGCCAAATTATTTGGGGCCAAGCTTTAGACTTCCCCGATTCATTTGTTAGCCTCTATTTGTGGCTTAAGGTCTTTGGTAGTCATTGGGTAAATCCATTAGTATAGAACAACAGAAACCTAGTTTCTACCAGCTAAGAAGCTAAGGTTCTATGTGGTCAGGTCATATCTGAGACCTATCGCTGAGATTGTCCCTTTATTTTGTAACTGACTTCCACCAATGTATTTTTAAACTGCCTTAGCACATGAACTCAGAGAAACCATGGTAACTTGTACAACACCCACACTACTTCAAGCCAGAGGAAATCCCAGCACAGAGGAGAGGTGGGCAAAAAGTCCTACCCCTAACTTAGAAGCTAATTGCAATGAGTAGCCAGTTTACTGGGAGAAGTAAACTTAATTTTCTACAATGGAGCATCACTGCATATGTCAATTACACCCCAGGGCAGACTTCATGGGATGGTTGGCCAGCACAAAATGAGAGCTATGGTGTGTGTGTGTGTGTGTGTGTGTGTGTGTGTGTGTGTGTGTGTGTGTGTGTGTCTAGGTGTATGTGTGTGTCTGTGTGTGTGTCTGTGTGTATGTGTATGTGTGTGTATGTGTATGTGTGTGTATGTGTGTGTCTGTGTGTGTATGTGTGTGTGTCTATGTGTGTATGTGTGTGTGTCTATGTGTGTATGTGTGTGTATGTGTGTGTATGTGTGTGTGTCTGTGTGTGTGTATGTGTGTGTGCATGTGTGTGTATGTGTGTGTATGTGTGTGTATGTGTGTGTGTATGTGTGTGTGTCTGTGTGTGTCTGTGTGTGTATGTGTGTGTATGTGTCTGTATGTGTGTATGTGTGTGTGTGTGTCTGTGTGTGTCTGTGTGTGTATGTGTGTATATGTGTGTGCATGTGTGTGTATGTGTGTGTGTACATGTGTGTGTCTGTGTGTGTGTCTGTGTGTCTGTGTGTGTATGTGTCTGTATGTGTGTATGTGTGTGTATGTGTGTGTGCATGTGTGTGCATGTGTGTGTGTATGTGTGTGTATGTGTGTGTGTGTGTTCATTTTTTGTTGTGGTGATGCTGTTATGGGGCATTGTTATCATTGTTGGGGTTTTTTGTTTTTATTTTGAGCTTTTTGTTTGTTTTATTTTGTTTTCTTGGTCTTTTGTTTTATTTGATTTGGTTTGGTATTTTTCAGAAAGAGGGAAAACAGGTGAGTGGAGGTAAGGAGGTTGAAACCATATGGGAGGACTCAGGAAGGACAGAAAAGCCTGGTGGCTCAGGCTTGAAACAACAGTTCCAGGGGAGGCTGAGGCAGCAGGGGAAGGCAAGCCTGGGCAACTTCTCTCAAAACAAAGAAACAGGCAAAGTGCTGGGGTCTAACTCAGTGGTAGAATGTTTACCTGACATACATGAAAACCAAGACTCAATACCCAGGAGGGGCTGGGCCTTCAACTTGGAATCCTAACTCCACAACGCTTTGCTTTGCTTTGTTTTTGAGGACAGCAGAAAAACAAGAGAGAGAACTAATTGTCAGGCCCATGCAAGCAGAAATATTAAAGAAAATATAATACAAAGCAAAATTTTTATACCTGCCACGGTTGTCCCGGTTAGTTTCTGTCACTGTGCTGAAGCTCTGCAATCAAAGGTGACTGGGGGTGGAGGGCCAGGGGGAGGTTATTTCAGTTTACAACTCTCAAGTCACATTGCATCACCCAGGAAAGTCAGACAGGAACTCAAGGCCGGAAATGGAGTCATATCCAGGGAGCAACTCTGCTTGCTGACTGGCTTACTCACCATGGCTCTGTCACTCTGCTTTCTTGTAGAACTCAGGACCGCCTCCCAAGAAGTAAGCACCCACCTTAGGCTTGGCCCTTCCATGTCAATCTTTATTGGAGAATCTTTCTCCACAGGCTTGCCTGCAGGCCATTCTGGTGGGGAAATTCTCTCGACTGAGGCTCCCCGCTTCTCGAACACCTCCAGCTGGTGTCTGGCTGCCAGAAAGAAAAACTAACCAGGTTGGACAGAAACAAACAGCAACAAGAAGAATTTTTTTTAAAGTAAATGCAACTTTTTCCTTTAATTGAGTTCATTGATTATCTAAAGGGGAAAACAAAAACAGTACCAGTGAACTGTGGTGGGTTTAAGGACTATGTCACATCAAAACAAATGACAAAAGGACCTAGGAAGTTGAGTCAGCAGTTAAGAACATTGGCTGCTCTTCCAAAGGACCAAGTTTGATTCCTTGTATGCACATGGCAGTTCACAACTGTCAAGGGGAGCCCACTTCTTCTTCTGTCCTCCATGGGCACCAGGCATGCATGTGGATGTTGAATGTCCGTCTTGCTGTGTATTGTAATGCTAAGTGTGGGCTCCCATGACCTGGAGTTATCACACAGCTCCAAGTGACTTTGCCCCCCAAGTTATTTCTGATTGTAAATAAAGATGCTGGCAGCCAATAGCTAGGCAGAAGAGACATAGGTGGGGTTTAGGATTCCTGGGCTTGGGGTCTGAGGAGAACCATGAGGGAGAAGAAGGAGAAAGAGGAAAGAGAAGCTGCCATGGGCTAGGTGAGTCGTAAAAATGTGGCCCTGAGGGCTGTCCAATTGGAATTAAGAACAGCTCAAATGAAATATAGAAAGTAATAACTTGGGATTAAAGATAGTAAAGTAGAGTGTAATAGCAGAGAGGGTAGATATCTGCCCAGTTCTTGTCTTATTTAAGACTTATTTTAAGCATAAAGGTTGTGTGTGTCTTTTATCTGGGAACTGAAAGATCAAGGCAGGATAGAAACCCTGGATTGGGATTAAAAATGTCTACAACGTAGGGAAAACACAATAGCAATGGGAGCTAAGGGAATAAATTATTATTATGAGGCCTTTATGCTTGGTGTAGTTGGTACTAAATCTGCATTCAATGAGTGTCAGTGTGCTGAGTGCAATGCTGAAACCAAGCCTAGTTCAGAACTCAAAGATGGAGAAAGGTTTATCATGTCCAGTAAGTAAGGAGAGGTTGGAGTCATTTCCAAAGCAGTGACCTCCCAGAACAAAAGGAAAACTGAGCATTTTAGTCAGGGACCCCATACTTAGTTATACAGGAATCACTTTAGAGGTAAGTGCTTCCAGGGCATGCTCAGATAAGAAGTACATTGCTCTCCTGGGCATATACCCAAAAGATGCTCCAACATAGAACAAAGACACGTGCTCCACTATGTTCATCGCAGCCTTATTTATAATAGCCAGAGGCTGGAAAGAGCCCAGATGCCCTTCAACAGAGGAATGGATATGGAAAGTGTAGTACATCTACACAATGGAATATTACTCAGCTATCAAAAACAATGACTTCATGAAATTCATAGGCAAATGGATGGAACTGGAAAATATCATCCTGAGTGAGGTAACCCAATCACAGAAAAACACACATGGTATGCACTCATTGATAAGTGGATATTAACCCAAAAGCTCGAATTACTCAAGATGCAATCCACAGACCAAAGGAAGCTCAAGAAGGATGACCAAAATGTGGATGCTCCATTCCTTCTTAAAAGGGGAAAAAATATCCATAGGAGAGGATATGGAAGCAAAGTTTAGAGCAGCAACTGAAGAAACGGCCATTCAGAGCCTGCCCCACATATGGTTCATATATATACAGCCACCAAAACTAGATAAGATTGATGAAGCTAAAAAATGCATGCTGAAAAGGACTGGATATAGATCTCTCCTGAGAGACACATCCAGAGCATGTCCAATACACAGGTCAATGCTAGCAGCAAAACACTGAACTGAGAACAGGACCCCCGTGGGGGGAATTAGAGGAAGGATTGAAAGAGTTGAAGGAACTTGCAACCCCATATGTACAACAATGCCAACTAACCAGAGCTTCCAGGGACTAAACCACTATCAAAAGACTATACATGGACTGACCCAGGGCTCCAGCTGCATATGTAGCAGAGAATAACCTTGTTGGGACACCAGGGGAAGGGGAAATCCTTGGTCCTGCCAAGGTTGAACCCCCAGTGCAGGGGAATATGGGGGGAAGGCAGTAAGGAGGATGGATGGGGGGGGGAATACCCGTATGAGGGAGGGGGAGGGAATGGGGGCTTATGGATAGGAAACTGGGAAAGGGAATAACATTTGAAATGTAAGTAAAGAAATATATCTAATAAAAAAAGAATAGAAAAAAAGAAGTACACGGTTGAACACACTCAGTTGAAAAGCATATTAATGTACATGCTCAACTAAGAAGCACACTGTTGTGTATGTTCAATTCAGAGGCACATTGCTAGTCATGCTCAATTAAGAAACACACTATTGCACATGCTCCATTAAGAGGCACATTACTGAGCATGCTCCATTAAGAAGCACATTGTTGAGCAGGCTCGGTTTAAGGGAGATTCAAGAAGGAAAAATGGTGAGTGAATTTCAAAGTATGCTTTCTTCAAAGTCCTGGATGGATATTTGAAAGAGTATCATGGTGGACAAAAAGGCATTGGTGTTTCCTCATAAAGGCAGCAGACATGAGTACCCCTTGGTATACACAAGTCATCTAAAAACCTCCCTAAAAAAAGAAAAAAGTCTTCTTCCCATAGATGCAAACAATATTGTATTATTTGAAAGTAAAACACACCAGGGTGTTGTATACCCATAATCAGCACTAAATCCTCCTTAAAGAGGTATAAAGAAAAGCTCAATAGTGGAGATAAAATGAATCAAAAACTCTCAATCCAAAAGCAAATAGCCAAACAAGAAAAGCAGAACATCGACTAGCAGAAAAAGATTCAGAGAGATCCTAATCCACTCATAGCAGTAATTTTGTGGAATTAAAGTGCTTGAGCATATCCATTAAGATATTTGTAAGACTGGATTTAAAAAGCAAGACCCAACTCCACCTTACAGAATACGGAATGTGGCTCTGCTTTGTGACCTCTGGTGGCTGCTGGCTTTTAAGCCTGGCCAGTCATTGTCTGCTCTAGCTCCTTATCTGGGGAAGCTGATTAGAAAGCCTGGGCACTTCCTGTCCTGGTGCCAGGGTAAGATCTAAGCCTCACAAGCTCACACCGGACTCAGCCCCAACCACAAAAGTCCTAAGCCTTTCCTTCCAGACCTTGCTAGAGCTGACTGACAGGCCTGCCTTGCACCTCAACTGAGTATGTTAAAAAAACAAAACCTCTACAGTGTAGACATAAACACACACATTTATATATTTATATTTATATTTAAAATAGGAGGAAAGGCATACTATACAACCCAGGTACTCAAAAGACAATTGGGTGATTATATTAATATTCCATGAATCAGTGTTACAAAAGTGGGGGTGGGTATGTAGAACATCAGCGTGTCGATCCGCCAGGAAGATACTACAACCCCAATGTATCAACAACAGCCAATAGAATCTCAGAGGCGGCGCTTAATGTTTGGGGACTTGGTTCCCCCAAGAGTAAGTCCTGAGTGCAGTCATATTGGAGTGAATGGAGAGATATTACAGAAGACCTGGGAAAGGAGCGGGAAAGAGACTGTGTTCAAGTCAGCTCATGCAACTGTGGGAAGGGGCTTCTTAGTGGAAACCGAGTCAGTCCCACTGGGGACCAAGCGGGAAACAAACTCAGTATTTGGAAGGGGGACGTTCATACAACAACCTCTAGTCCTTGCCCACGGGTAGCTTCTTTGCAGCTCTGTGCCTGATCCCATGAGGCATTACAGATGTTCACCCCAAGGACTTGGGGAGGCAAGCATCCTGGTGAGTAGGAACCATGAACATGGGGTTGAGCAGAAAATTAAAAACGTCCATTGTCACACACTAAAGCTAGAGGGCCAATGAGCCACCACTAGATTATAAGACAAAGAAAGAAAGGCACTGATCCAAAGTCATTGCGGGGCGGGGGGGGGGGGGATACTCGTATGGGGGAGGGGGAGGGGAGGGCGGCTTATGAACAGGAAACCGGGAACGGGAATAACCTTTGAAATGTAAGTAAAGAAATATATCTAATACTTTAAAAAAAAAAAAAGGCAGTGAAGTCGCGCAGAGTCCCCTCTCCCTCACCACATTCTTTAACCACTTGGCTTAGCCAGCCTCAGCCCCACCCCAAGACACAGGGACACGACATTCTTCCTCCTGGTCCCACTCTACTGCCTGTAACTACTGACAGTAACCTCACAGCATTAAACAACGGTGGAGGCTTTCTACAAGCTCAAATCTGTGACTACAGAGGCCTCACAACCACAGAGCCAACCTTGGAACTGGAGCTTGGATGTGAATCTAGGCGTTTCCATGAGAGCCAAGCAATCTTGCCTCTAGATACTCTTACCGCTGCCCTGTTCTGACAGCTAGTGCCCAGGAGCGCGTTCAACTGACAGCGCTTTGCTGTCCTCTGGTGGTCAATTGGCAGATAGCAGCATTAGCTTCCTGGGAATGGCCAGGGACTACATGAGGCCAGCGTTCCCTTCTCGCCAGGGTTCCCTTCCCGCTAGCATTCCCTTCCCTGTTTGTGGGATTATGCCAGAGCTGACATAAATACGGAGAGCTTCAAGATGCGTTCTTACCTTGTTCTGCTTCACCAGTTCTAATCCTGCACGGACCAGAAAAATGAGAATCTCAGTGAACATCAAAGATGCCCGGCCTCAAGACAGGGCAAATCCACTTCTGGGAACCTCGGAAGTGTTCTAGAAACTCTAAAGATGAGATTTTGTTTTTAAGCAAAGGGGCTCGGCTTTGTCTGGGTTGATCCCGAGTAAGAAAAAATTAACTGTTTTTCTTCTCTGTGTTCATACTTACAGCTAACCCCGACAGCATCCATAAGATCAGGCGCGATCTTATCTGTGTCCCTCCTTCCCCCTCCCCATTTGTGCCGCATACGAGAGACCCAGAAAATAGCCTTCACTTGGCTTTACATGCAGAGACAGCAGAACACCGCCGGCAGGCTAAGCTGTGGGGGGATATACTGTTCTGGGAGGACCTGGGACACAGCCCAGACTGTTAGGACCAGTGCTCCACCCGCTAGTTTAAACATCGCTTTCCATCACATTCTATTGTCGATACTGAGAACTCTGAACAAGGACAAAGAACTGGAGAGGCCTCGGGAGCCTGAGAACTGTGACTGGAGTCCGGAGATGAAATGAAACGAGAGAGATACATTTTCAGTCACCTTAAAGGCAACAGGAAAGACTAAAAGAATTTAAATGAGTATGCAGTGGGTGCGCAATCCTTCCTCCGTACTAGCAAGTCATCTACTGCTCTCTCAGGTTGAGGATCTCAAAGATGTGTCTATCTGTTCTTTGTATTCCCTAGTCTGTGCCTATACATCGTACATGGGATTCTCACCAGTGAGTGAGTTAATAGATGATTCCTCCCTGGACACACTAGTATGAAACCAATCTCTCTTTTGGGTCTAGATACGAAAAATAGCTTATTTTCTATTCTTAAATAAACCCTGAGAAGAACCCAGAAAAGAAATTTTCTAGACTCCTTTAGACTTCCTTCACCCCCTGCTTAGCTCTGGAGTGTGTTTGGCGCCACCTAGTGACTACATAATGTTTTAAACATCGCCCTTTGTCGCCAAAGGTACTTTGGGAAGCCTAAGAAGAAAGGAGGGAGGTAGAGAGAGCAGAAATTCTTTGCTTAGCCAACACAGCAGTTCAACAGGTCAGAGGGGTCTCTGTAAGTGCCTCCCAGGGATGTCTACTCTTACCCTGTGTGCTGGCTGGTTTTGTGTGTCAATTTGACACAAGCTGGAGTTATCACAGAGAAAGGAGGCTCACTTGAGGAAATGCCTCCAGGAGACCCAGCTGTAAGGCATTTTCTCAATTAGTGATCAAGGAGGGAGGGCCCAGCCCACTGTGGGTGGTGCCATCCCTGGGCTGGTAGTCTTGGGTTCTATAAGAAAGCAGGCTGAGAAGCCATGGTGAGCAAGTCAGTAAGCTACACCCCAGATGCCCTCTGCATCAGCTCCTGCCTCCAAGTTCCTACCCTGTGTGAGTCCCCGTCCTGACTTCCTTTGGTGATGAACAGCAGTGTGGAAGTGTAAGTTGAATAAACCCTTTCCTCCCCATCTTGCTTCTTGGTCATGATGATTGTGCAGGGATAGAAACCCTGACTAAGACACCCTGTAAGATTTGACTCCTCTCACCAGAGCCCAGGAGTAATTTATTTTAAAAGGTGGGGTGAAGCTAAAAGTTCTTTTCGGTGGCCCTTCAGGCTCCCGTGCTTTATAAATGGTCTCTCATTACCCACAAATGCAAATCAGAGCCCGGGTACCAAAAACTGAGATTAAGGGACTATTGAGTGATCAGCTCTCGATGGGACATTATTTCACCCAGCCTGGGGCCCGGGGGGACGTGGTAGAGGAGAAAAGAGCACTCTGCACAGAACTTGCTTGCTGGGGGAGGATGATCTGGGAAGAAGTAGGTCATCAACAGGTGTGGAAGCGGAACAAGAGGAGACCACGAGGGAGGAGATGGGACTGCAACTCGTTCTATACAGATAACCTGTTAAAAATGTAAATCTGATCTCTGCGAGCCTTCCCATATCAATTAACTCAAGCAAGCTAATTCCTCCCAGGCGTGCCTAGAGGTTACACAAGCCTTCCCAGGTGCAGCTGAAGTCTTGTCTCCTAAGCCTTGCAGATCCTGACATGTTGACACCAGCTATCACTCCGATCCACTGTCTGAGTGATACAGAGATTGGGGCCATCCCTCCTTTGCAATGGATATTATAGTAACATTTCTATTAGATGCTGTCATTTGCTATCCTAATATTCATGAATGAACACTACATACAAGTATGTGCATGTGTGTGTGTGTGTGTGTGTGTGTGTGAGAGAGAGAGAGAGAGAGAGAGAGAGAGAGAGAGAAAGAGAGGTCTTCTCATTTTCTGATTTTGAACCTAGACAGAATTGCCAGCTGAATAATGGCCCACAGAACATGTAATTGGGGCAGATTAAAGAGAGCTAGGATAACCATTGACCCTGTGAGGCTAGAGACGCCGGTCTAAGCTAATTTAACTATGTGAATTGATGTAAATTATTTCCTTTCTAATACATTGTAGAGAGCTAAAATGCACATATTGCAAGGTTTATTAAAGCATGCATGTAAATGCATATGCAAACAATACAAGATTACAAAGTCTATAGTGTACAACTTATATATATATTTATGCAAATAAATAGCCTTATTTGCATATGCATACACAATGTATCAATAATTGAAGAGGCTGTTGGAACTAGATGAAAACTCATGTTCATGCTGTGGCTGGAACCGGGAAACAGAGTTCATCAGGCAAAGAATGGGACCATGCCTCCAGCGTTCAAATCCCAGCGACAACTTCTGATAATCTATCTTCTCCATTCGGAGTTTGGAAAAGTAATACTGACCACTCCGATCTCCTCCCCCATCCCCCCTCTCTCCCCTCTCCCTGTCCGGAAGCTCTGGGGCAGACTCAATGAGTTAATTTGTAGAGCAGAGCAATAACCAGTACACATTAAGTCATCTGCTTGCCCTCATCAGAGCTGTCCTCCTGGGAGCCTGCAGTTTGTATGACTGGGACCTGAGCTCCTCTCAACTGAGGCTTGAAATGAAGTCAGGCATCCCTGTGTCCCAAGCCTCTACCAGTTCTAAAACTTAAAGCTTTATCATTGTGGTTGTGAAGTTGTGGTTCTCTTGTTGGGTCCCCAGTATGCCTTGACCTGACTCGCCAGCTCACTTGATATGTCAAAGCTGCACACCCCTGAGTGGGCGTGGCTGCAGTGTCTTCCCCTGGGGACAGGAGTTTGAACTCTTGAGTGGCTATAGAGATGGGCTGAATTCAGTGACAATCATAAGGAAAGGCAGGTGTGATACAATATAAATTTTGGGGGGGGGGTCCTAGAAACAAACTCGGGGTGGGCGGAAAGCAGGTGAGTTGTTACGGGGCTAATCAAGGCCAGCGTTTTGGTTGCTTTTCTATTGCTGTGATAAAATATCACGACCAAAAGCAGCTTGGAGTGGAAAGCTTTTACATCATACAGCTTGTAGTCCATCACCCAGGGAGGTGAGGGCAAGGATCATGCCACTCGGCCAGGAGCTGCAGGGATACAGAGGACGTTTCTCATCTGGCAGTTAGCTGCCCTCTGCTGAAGACTCCATATGTCTGTACCCCTGATATGTCCAGGTCATGACACCACTGGGACCTTTCCTGGGAACAGAGGAGGACATACCGGGTTTCCCCCCTTTGCTTACCCTGATGTCCTGCTGCCCCGGTTCATCCCACCCTCTCTCATACCTGAATCTGATGAAGCTGGTAGCTAACAATAGCATCCTAGATCACAGCTGGATGCTTAAATAGTTTCTGGGTACAGATGTCTTTCTCCTCCACTTTTGGTCCCAGTGGATATCAGCACTGGCATAAGGGAATGTCTTCCTTGCCAGCAAGTCAAACAGGAGCTGGTAGTGGAGAACGTGTAAGATAGCAATGTTCTAGAAGGAGGCAAGACCCAGGTATACCTAGAAGGTTAACCTCGTGCCTAAGCAGCCATATTCCTGTGGATACAAGAAGACTATAATTTGGTTACCCCCCAAAAAGACGTCATTCGAAGGTGAACTAAAGGAACATGAGAAGAGGCACTATGCTAGCCACGTGAAACTCAACAACACGGCTGGTACGCCTCTAAAATGAGCTTCAAAGTCAGAACAAGACGGAGACCCAAAGCATCACAAGGTTTTCTTCTCTGGAATGATGGGACAAGGGTGTAGATCCAGGGACTGGCTTGGGTATGAAATATCCCCCCCCCCCAGAAAGCTGGCTTGTTGAAGACTTGGTCCCCAGAGAGCGGGGCTATCAAAATGTGATTAGAGCATTAACTTCATCAACAGACTATTCCAAGCTCACAGTTGAATGGTCTAGGAGGTAGAGCCCAGTTCAAAGGAGGGGATCACTGGAGGCATACATCTGGATGCATCCTGTTCTCACATTCCTTCTATCTCCCCATGCTTTATAGCTGCCATGAGAGGAGCAGATCCCTTCCCATCATGCCTTCCCGGCATAGCAGTACATCAGCATTTCCATTGGCCTAAAAACAATGGTCATTGACTGAGACTACACAGCAAATAGACCTTTCCTCTTCCGAGTTGCTTTCCTTGGGTATTCTGTCATAGTGCTGGGACCCTGACTACCACAGAATTGATACCAGATACAGGGCTGTTGCCATGACTACAATTGACATTCCAACTACAGTACAGATGTCTTTGGAGATGTGGAAGGAATTTTTTAAAAAATCGGACAATCTAGCTGGACAAAATTTGAAAAGCTGTAAGCAGACCATAGTGGCTGTGGCTGCTGGACCAGAACCCTTACAAGAACACGGACAGCGAAGACTGTGGGGATTGAGATAGAAATGGGTTTCTATCGAGAATTGAACTAGAATCCGCTCATGCTACATTTTTTATAATGGCCTTGTCTATGTCTGTTCTGCGCCCAACAAGTTTGTGGAAGCCTGAATGTAAAGTGATGATGTAGTCGATTTTAAGACAACACAACTGCTATGTGTATTACTGGGTGCTTTTAACCCGATTTTCAGGTTGGGTGCAGAAGAAGAAGCAGAACAGAGAGATTTGAAAAGCTTACAGTGTGTCCAGAGATGAGACTTCTTTACAGTGGGGTCAAGAGAAGTATGGTTCCTAAAGATCTCAGACGCCATACAGAAATACCAAAGTTAAGTGTCCTAGTCCCTTTCTGCACTCCCAGTGTCTCACAAATTGTAGTCCATCGTGAGCTACATAACAGAGCTTCTCGAAGATTCACAAGAAGAAAAAGAAAAAGTAAGGAAGGGGAGACTGGGGAAGGGGAAGAGAAAGATGTTCTAGGGAGAATCTCAAGGAATGGATGGATGCTATCCCCATTGGGGGCCCAAGTGTTTAAAGGTGAAAATTCATTTGAAAGATTCTGTTTCTGTAGAGGCAACACACAGCTGTAACCTCACCATTTGGGATGCAGGGGTATGAAGTATGTGAGTCTGTGAGTTCAAAGTTAGCTCAAGTTGAGACTATCTCAAAAAAAAAAAAAGAAAAAGAAAAAGGAAAGAAATAAAAGAAAGAGAGGAGGAGAGGAAGAGAAAGCCAAAGGTCAGCCTGGGTTGCAGAGTGAGACCCTATCCCAGAATGAGACAGACAGAGAGAGAGAGAGAGAGAGAGAGAGAGAGAGAGAGAGAGAGAGAGAGAGAGAGAGAGAGAGAGAGAGAGATTTGGGGTGCCATATTTACACAAAGCCACTTAGAAAAGTTTCCCACATGCAGCCATCCAGACTCTCTGAGGACATCTCAGTGATGTCTAGGGAACACTGCTGCTTGAACTATTAGCACTCCTTAACCCTGTCCATATGAGACCAGTCTTGCAGGCTTGCATTATCTAGGGGTCATGGCATCCTGGAAGATTCCACTAAACTTTCAACAAAAGGACTAGGAGCCACCCATTGTGTACCAGGCTCAGGATGCCTTCAGGCTTCTTCTGGCAGTGCTAGAAGCAACAGAAAACCATAGGCATCCAGCAGAGTCAGCCCAGGACAGAGACTAAGTAAGCACCATCTGATGAAGTCACAAGACTGGGATGACTGGAGTCTCTGAAACCCACATCCTGTCCTTTGGGGATGGAAATGTTTGACCTGACCCACTATTTAATGCTGGAACTATGTAACTGCTACCTTCTCCTTCTCCTTCTCCTTCTCCTTCTCCTTCTCCTTCTCCTTCTCCTTCTCCTTCTCCTTCTCCTTCCCCTTCCCCTTCCCCTTCCCCTTCCCCTTCCCCTTCCCTTCCCCTTCTCCTTCCCCTTCCCCTTCCCCTTCCCCTTCCCCTTCTTGTTATCCTTCTCCTTCTCCTCCTCTCCCTCTCCCTGTTCCTCTCCCTCTCCCTCTCCCTCTCCCTGGCCCTCTCCCTCTTCCTCCTCCTCCTTTTAACTTCTTATTGATTCTTTGTGGGTTTCACATCATGCACCTCAGTCCTTCCAGTCCTGCCCATCTCCTATCCTCTCATATTTGCCCTTCACCCTAGCAACCTCTCCCCCAAATAAAACACACAAAAATAAACAAAGCACAGAAAACATCTCATCATGTAAGCTGTGACAACAATGTGACCCACAGAACATCCTTCTGTCCACACATCTTCACTTGCACATGTTCATTGCAATGTGTCATTTACTCTGGTTTGAGATCTCTGGCTTTTGTGACACTATCCATATTGGCTCTTCTTTGGAACACCTCCCAGCTCTCCTGTTATAGCCCTGTATCTTTGGGACAGCAGGACGGACCTTTTCAGATGTCCCAAACATTTCCAGATGTTATAGATTTGGGGGTGGACTGATTCAGAGCCCTAGATCTAGGTCTGAGTGGTAGTTGAGCTCGTCAGCCCACCGGTTCTCCCTCATCCACAACACCAGGGCAAGTTCTGGTCCAGCACTGCTCCAACTAGGCTATGCTATGCCTCCATCAGGAGGAGGCAGGGTCAGCTCTCCTGCTCTCTCTCATGTCCTCAGGGCCAGGCTCACCCACATCCACAAATCCAGAGCTGCTTGGACAGTCTGCAGTGTGTGTGTGTGTGTGTGTGTGTGTGTGTGTGTGTGTGTGTGTGTGTGTGTAACACTTCAGGAGTCAGTTCCCTCCTCCTACCACATGGGTACTGGGGATGGAACCCAGTTTTCAGGCTTGGTGTCAAGCACCCCTAACCTCCTGAGCCATCTCAGCAGCCTGGACTTGAGCTGAGTAATGCTGGAAGAGCTGAGAGGATGAGAAATGTTACAGGATAGAGTAATATATTTTGAATTACATTATGATCACAAACCTTTAGCAGCCGGGGGCAGAGTGTTGTGGTATAAAACGCCCCTCAAAGGCTCATGTGTTGAAGACTTGTTCCCCAGATATTGCAGCTATTGAGGGGATACCTGGATCCTAAGGGAGCCAAACTTGAAATCTTTTCTGTTTTCCTACTCTTAAACTAGACTCAGCTCCAGGGCCCGGTACTCATTCCCTGTTGGTTATTACAGATGACACTGTGGAGGCAATGACTAAACAGAGCTGCGTTTGACACCAAATCCTCTTGGCTACTAGAGAGTTGCAATAAGAGCAAATGTGTTGCCTGCTATAAGAGACTGAGGAATATCCTTTAACTCATTGGCATAGGAAAATACTTTCTGAACAAAATACCAACAACGCAGGTACTAAGATCAATTAATAAATAGGACCTCAAGGGCTGGAGAGATGGCTCAGCAGTTAAGAGCACTGACTGCTCTTCCAGAGGTTCTGAGTTCAATTCCCAGCAACCACATGGTGGCTCACAACAATAAATGGGACCTCATGGAACTGAAAAGCTTCTGCTGACAAATACACCATCATTCCAACAAAGTGGCCGCCTACACAGTGGGAAATGATTTTTACCAGCTACACATCTGCTGGAGAGTTAATATCCAAAATATATAAAGGACTAAAACAAAAACTATGTATCATAAAACATATATTCCAGTTTTAAATCAAAGTACAGATCTAAACAGAGAATTTGCAAAAGAGGAAGATCAAATGGCTGTGAAACAATGTTCAACATCCTTGGTCATCAAGGAAATGCAAATCAAAACTACTTTGAGATTTCATCAATAACGTAGGTGACCCCTTGGGAGGGTGTGGAATAAGAGGAACACTTATCCATTGCTGCTGGGAGTGCAAACTTGTACAGCCACTGTGAAAATCAGTGTGGCAGTTTTTCAGGAAAATGGGAATCCATCTACCTCAAGATCTAGCTATACCACTCTTGGACATGTGTCCAAAGGTCATTGTATCCCACCATAGAGACAGTTGCTCAACCATGTCCATTGCTGCTCTACTCATAGTAGCCAGAAACTAGAAACAACCTAGATGTCCATCAACAGAAGAATGGATAAAGAAAATGGACATTTACACATGGACTATATTACTCAGTCATAAAAAATGAAATCAAGAAATTCACAAGTAAGTGGATAAAAGTAGGAAAGAGGCATCCTTAGTGAATTGACCCATAACCAGAGTCAGGGAGACGGAGTCCCAACTGGCCATCTCTTGCCACCAAATGAGATTGAATCTAATTGAGATGGAACCCCAAAACAACCCAGGCTGTGGCTCTCCACAAACCAATGGCAAGGACCCCTCCTGAGGACAATGACAACAGTTCATTGAACATGGAAACATTGAACTGATGCCCAGACAGAGCCTTTAGTCCTATCTGCCACCATCCTTGGTACAGGAAAGTGCTCTGCGCACTACTAAAGGAGAAACATAAACACCAAGCCCGCCACAAAACCTTTGATCTATAATGGTCTCCCGACTGCTACTGCAAGGGTGACACTCCACCTGTGGGATTAGCCAACCGGTATCTAATTTGACCCAAGGCCCCCTCCGTGAGCTAGAACCCATATCTGACACTACTTGGTGACCAAGAACCTGGGATAGCCCCAGGACCTAGTGTCAAACCAAATCTTGCTGATATATATATATATATTAATAATATTTAATATATATAATATATATTAAAATTAGCAATAAAAATGACTCCTAATGACATTCTGCTGTATTCATAGATCACTCCCTTGCTCTGCCATCTCCGTAGAAGCTTCTTCCTGCAGTAGATGGGAACAAATGCAGACGCTCACAGTAGACGTTATGCCAAGTAAAAGATCCTGGAATGCTTCACCCTAATGGGGATGTCGCTGCCAAATCCCTATTCTTGGGGCTCAGAGAATCCAACTGAAGAGGAGGCCATGTGTACGAGCAGAGGAGCTGGAGGACACCAGGACCTTTTAAATCAACATGGCCAAAGCTCATATGAATTCACAAAGACCGAGGTAGCCTACCCAGGGCCTGCATGGACCTGCACCAGATGTGGTCCTAGAGCTGAAGGGAGAAGGGAACACATGGCCCGTCCCTAACCCAGACGCTATCTGCAATTGATAACTATTTGCAAATGATAGTTTGCTTTTCTCCAGTGGAGTCTGATTGGGAAACTAAACCATTCTTAATGGTAGGCTGCATGCCCAGGAGTAGATGGCCAACAGAAAACAAACTCGGCAGCATCTTTGGACAGTCCTCATCTCATAATGTCGTGCCAGAGATTTTCAAATCTTTTTTATATGTCATTTATGTTTCCTCTCTTTTTACCCTATAGGTCCTTTGGGTTTATATTGCAGATTCCAGCTTACTGTGTTTGCCTGTGTGTGTGGATGAGTGACTCTCTGTGTCTGTTTCTTGTGATTTCTCTTGGTCTCTCCTCCTTATATCTGATTCTTTTGTTCATTTCTAGTGTTATTTCTTGTTCTATCTTACTATGTTGTGTTTTATTATTATCCCATAGAGACAGAAATGGGGTAGATCCAGATGGGAGGGAAGGTGGGAGGGAATGTGAGGAGAACAGGGAGGGGAAACTGTAATCATCATATATTGTGGGAGAAAAAATCCATTTTCAATAAAAGAAAACAAAAACCTATATTGACCTCACAACTTCCCTCAACCAAGGCCAACCATGAGCTCCAAGGACCTGAGTGTGACCAGAAAAAAATACACATCTGCACTAAATTGTGCATCCAGTTCAATCCAGCAGAGGTTCTGATTTCTTTGAAAGCCAGGCCTACGGATGTCAAAACAAAACAAAATTAGACAGCAGACATGTTGTCTCATGGGGTTCACTTTGTGTTCAAACAAAGATGTGTGTTGGGCCGGGGGCACAGCTCAGCGGGGGAGCATAGCTGAGCATGCTTGAGGGCCTGGGTTTGATTCCAAGTCCCAGAGTAAAACAGAGCAGAATACAGGAGGAAAGGAACAACAAAGGGAGGAGGTTAGAGAAGGGGAGAAAAGAGGAGAGGAGGGGAGGGGAGAGGAGGGGAAAAGGAGGGGAGGGGAGAGGAGGGGAGGGGAGAGGGGAGACAGGAAAGGGTGAGGAGAGAAGAAGAGAGAAGAGCAGGGGAGGGGAGGGGAGAGGAGGGGAAAAGGAGGGGAGGGGAGAGGGGAGGCGAGAGGGAAGGGGAGGGGTGAGAAGTGAAGTAGAGAGGACTGCCAATCTTTGAGTTAATATCACACACTCAACCCCCTGCCTCCTGTCTCTTCCTTGGGGTCTCAATGCAGCCCTTTGGGTGAAAGGTGGGTTACTATGATCAAAATCTCTTCTTTGCCAGTTCAATGACCCGACAGAGTGAAAGTCTCTCGTCTTACATAACTCACAGCTTTTACATTCATGAAAAAGCGCTCAGAACTCCACGCTCAAACACACGGCCCAGGAATGTTCTTTATTATTCTGTACATTAATTTGTTTTTTTTTCCACGAAGAGAACAACTTTCAAATTAAATCCAAGGCAGACACAGAGGCTCGAATGATACTTGAACAGTCTGTGACACAGAGAACATGGGAGTGAAACAATCCTATTTACACAGATGTAGAGACAGTAGAGCAAGGAAAGGCACCCCCCAGACTTCACATTCACCAACCAGGGCCAGGCATCCTGCCTGTGGGGCAGAGCTGTGGGGTCCCCAGACCTGCAAACACAGGGCAGAGCAACCCTCTCTGCCTTCTCAATGCTACCCAAGTGTCAAATCAATGGTGCTGGACCTGACTTCTTAAACACCAAGGTTTTCTGGCAGGAGATGAAAAGAAAACTCGACAAAAGAGGATCTATGGGACATGAAGTAATAACAAAGCTCTGAAGGCTGGAAAGCTCTATTTCTAGAGCCAATAGGTGGCCAGTTATGGGGTCACTTCTGGAAGCTTGCTTCATTGTGGCTTTAGCACAAAGGATGTTGTTGTGCTTTATTTCGGTTTATGTTTTCAATTGGATGTGTCCTTTGATGACCTAATTAAATCCCCAGTTTATAGAGATGCACCTCCCCGCACCAAACCCAAAGATGGAAAGCTCCTCTCTCAAACTACACTAATTGGCTGCAGACCCACTGCTAAATCAGTCCTAAATGCTGTGCTGCTGCTACTCCACCAAACACCCACTCTGATCACTTCCTCACCATAGTTTTCAAAGGAAATAAGCAAACGCAT
Source organism: Rattus norvegicus (assembly GCF_021556685.1). Lineage (NCBI taxonomy): Eukaryota > Metazoa > Chordata > Mammalia > Rodentia > Muridae > Rattus > Rattus norvegicus. The sequence goes on from NC_141552.1 coordinate 28,540,376, forward strand.
GAAGTGAGTGAGCTCAATGGGGGCAGAACTGATTTCTTTGGTAAGAATGTCTTACATCACCAAATCTAGAAAAATCTAGACTGGATGACTGTGAGGCAGGGGACTGGCTTCCACCTGGGCAGGAACTCCCTCTGAGAATTAAGGCAGTTTAGGGACTTTGGTTGAGCAGGGTTTTGCAGTGAGTTAGTATTCACTTTTTCTTCTGTCTTACTTGACTCTAAGTAATGCTAACATCTTAAACAGAAGCCTCACCGTGTCATAGAAAACAATTCTCTAAAAATCCAATCGATTATCAAAAGTGTCGAGTGTCATAAATAGTACTCAGGAGCATGCTGGTCCTGGGTGATCCTTACTATTAAAAAACAAAATGCAGAAGGCAAGCAATACTTATGATAAAGCACTAGACCCCGTCTGGCAAGTGTGGGTGGAAAGACGAGTGACCTTCTAGCACCTTCCTGAGAACCTCCAGGGGCTTTCTGGGTGTCTCCCTCCCAACTAGAGCACCTGGGTTTGGAGCCACAAACCACTTTGTCCCAGTCCCAGGAGCCAAAAAACTGCACCATTGCTTCAGTCTGGGGCTCACTCAGATAGCACCACATTTCAACTTTAGCCCCCAGGAACAATGTCTGCAGTCAAAGTGGCTACACAGACGGCAAAGAGAAAACGGCGGCGGGCCCATGCTGACCTAAGGCACCCAGGCTTTCTGAGCATGTGCGCTTGAAACAGTCAGGTGGACTCTTGCTTCTCAGGCCCCACTGCTCAAAGGGTGACCGTTGTCCTCAAAGGCTAGGACAGTGCCTCACAGGGGGCCAGTGAGATGAGATGAATAACCTTCTTCTGCCCTCCTCCCAACACTTTGTTCTGCTAAGAAACACTCCTTGCCCTTATGTGGGATTTTATGTACTCTGTATTTGGTATCAGCTCCAGGTAAGATAAACAGGGAGTTAGTTCCCGGGTGCTCTGGACTGTGACGACAAGATGGGGGTAGAGGGACTCATATCCCTAGGGAGTAGAGATCTTGAGCAGGTGAGATTTCTCATTTTCTCGCCCAGCAAGTGGGGAAATAGGAAAAGTGGCTCTCCTTTCTATGGAGCAGATGGGAGTTTAAATAATAATACAGTATTTTAAAGGTAACAGCTGAAAAGGGATCACTACTCCTGAGAGGTGTTGAGGTTGATGCTAACAGGGCCCTGGCTCGCACCTACCTTGCAGTGGAGTGAAAGAGCTTTCCTTTCCCCAGAGCTCCAAGACATTTGCCAGTGAGGGATGCCTTGAGCCAGCTTGGCCTTCTTACATGGAAAGATCAAATTTCCTCTAGAGATAACTTAAGGGCCCTGATTTGATAGGGAAATCAAAGTAAACCATCTTTTTACAGCCCTCCATGGGACATTGGGGACATCCTAGTTTCTCCATGTGTCTCCTACATGACTCCAATCACACACACACACACACACACACACACACACACACACACACACACAAAACCTGTGGAAGGGAATCCCACTACCACAATGGCAACCCATGATTCTAGATTTCAAATAAGGGCAGAAGAGGCTCAAACAAGAACCATAAATCCCAAGGAGAGGCCATCAATTTCACCAAAACCTTCCTTTCACTCAGTGAACCAAAACTAACCACCAGAGGGCACTAGTTGCAAGTTGGTGTCACATGTGAACTTAGAAATTTCCTGAACCTATCTACCTGTCCTCTCCAGTCAGATTATCCTCCCTGGACATGAGAGGTTGTGCTGTGCTCTGGTAAATCCAACCATGCCCTCCAAGGTGCCAAGTCAAGTAAATAATGAAACAAGCCATTTTCAGAGCCAATGGACTTCTCTGTTCTGCTGAGGTTCTCAGAAGAAACTTTGGAACTGTCTGTGGACCATAAGGAACCATGGCAGTCTATCAGGTTGCCTTAAGATATCTTCCTGGTCACACAGGACAGAGATCTCTGTGATAGACACACATATCTGGCTTCAGAGGGACCCTGACTCAATCCCCAGGAAGGTCTTGGGAACTACCCATATGTAGACAGAACAAGACTAGCAGGTAGCCTTGGCAGGCATGATTCATCTAGCAGTTACCACATTTCTGAAGTCCTTGACTCTGGAGAACTTCTTCACTGGTGGTACAGTTACATTCTCCCCCTAACATCATGGTTTGGGACTATCCAAATACCAGAAGTTAGAGTAATCCTCTAGAGCATACCAAAACCAGCCTTCACAATGAACTAGATAGTTAAGTCAGAGTTTCTGCTCACCTACCCCCAAAATAAAACTTCTACCAGCTACAGTTTAGGTGTGAAAAAGCCCCACTCCAAAACAGAGGCTCAGATACCAGAGTGGTGACTGGACAAATGGAAATAGAGGGGTAACCTGTATACCTTAGCTCACACACATGCTGTCAGGCTTAGTTGGGCTTTTGATATCTAACCAGAAGCCAATCTTCTCTCAGCCTGGATGAATTGAAGATGTCTTTTATGATCTGAAGTACAAGCAAATCTGGGAGGGGTTGCTACTGCTTGAGCCACAGACCTCAGCTCAGGTGTGCTCCCAAGGCAAGTGAGCTTGCTGTCAAGCCAGAGTTCCAAAATCCATGTCCCATTTCCTCCTTCCATCCACTTCCTCGAGGCTCACCAGTTCTCCACACTCGCTGCCTCCAGGCCAGATGAACAGAAGGTGAACAAAAACCAGAGTCACAGAATCATTAGTAACCAGGAAAACGAGAGCAGTGGGGAAACTGTCTTCCAGGGGAGGGATCCCAAGGCAGTGTCCCACGGGGGCGAAAAGAGGTCCTTGTCCTGGACATTGGCACGTGGGTTCCTCCTCCTCAGGGCCAGGTTCAAATAGCCAGCCAGTGCCGCAACTGCAAAAGGACAGCAAGGCCACTGTAGTGAGGATAGAGCCAGTGGGGACTTAGAGGTCAAGGGGCCAGCCAGTTGGGGCCCCAGGAAGCAAAGAGAACTCCCAAAGGAGGAGGACAGCAGATACCATCCTCACTGCTTGGGCCAGTAATGCCATTGATGCCCTGCAGTTACTATGCCTTCGAGATATAAAATGCTTGGCTTAGTTTGGTGACACTAACACCCCACTTGGCATCCCAGGACTAGGAAACAGAACAGTGACAGCAGGAGGCTGGCTGGAGACACAACAGTCTCATCTCTCTCCTCCCCCCCTCCCCCTTCACCTTAGTCCCTAAACTGAAGGTGGCTGCCATCTTTTTTTTTTTTTCTTTTTTTTTTCGGAGCTGGGGACCGAACCCAGGGCCTTGCAGTTGCTAGGCCAGCGCTCTACCTCTGAGCCAAATCCCCAACCCCAGGTGGCTGCCATCTTGACTTTCCTAACTGTGATCTTGCTTGGGGCCACCCAACAGAGAACAACCAGAACCTGCCCCACATAACCCAAGTTCAGTTCTGCACCCACCTGGAACTGTCTCACGTCTCTCTGGGCCACCAGGTGGTGTTCATTCTCCGGGGTGATTCCGTAGGCCACTCTCTGTGAGAAGGGGAAAGGAGGGAGCCTCAGGGGCCCAGGGAAAGCGGCCCGGGCATGAGGTCTTTGCCTTACAAAGTAGGGATATTTGAAAAGGCCACCAGCACTGGTTTGTAAGACCATATGTGTTATAACGTAACTCTGTGTGTGTGTGTGTGTGTGTGTGTGTGTGTGTGTGTGTGTGTGTGTGTGTGTGTTTGTGAGATCTATGCATATAAAAAAAAAAGAATCATTTCAAAAAGCCCTGGTTGATCATACTGTGGTGATTAGAAAAATGGTAGTGGACTCAGACAAGGAGAGATGGGCTATCTGAGGACATCCCACACATTGGAAGGGGACAGGCAGGCTGCACTTTATCATCTCATGAGCAGAAATAGCTGTGGTACTGGCAGGTAGCATGCAGGAAGCGCTTCCCATGGGCCAGGTTCTTTACTTAGTACCCAAGTATCTTTCTCTTCCAAGCTACGCAATATTCTTCTCAGGCTACAGATGGGGAAACTGAGGCTCCAGATGGGTCATCTCGGCAAAATGAGGCAGGCGTGCTGAACCTAAGCATCCTCTATCTCTGTCTCAACAGAGACAGCCACCTCCCCCCTCATCCCACAAGCCGCCCGGAGCTCACCTCCCAAAGGGAGCCCCGTATGCTGAAGAATTTGTAGATGACGTAGGCAGGTACCAGGATCATGGATGAGAGGGCAATGCCCCACCCGACCCAGTTGGCCCAAGGAGGATAGACGTAGTCATCATAGGTGAGTGGCTTGAAGTTGATGATGCTGACCACTACCACAAACTGCAGGACAGGAAAGGACAGCAGTGGAAGGACAGAGAGAAATGGGAGGAAGAACATAATCGGGGTTGAAACCAGCACAATAGCCTCTGGGGACCTGGCCAGACACCACTAAGGCGGAATACCTTCCATCCCCACTAAGGCCTGCATGACCAGGGCTTTCAGACCCCAGCACCACCTCCCACAGAAAACAAGTACCCACACCCTACCCCCAACCTGGACTCAGCCACCCTAAGGACCAGCACCAAGGCCACGCCCTACCTACCAGGAGGAAGGCGGGGCTCACGAACTTCCAACACAGTCTCCAGTACAGGCCTGGCTTAAACCCCATCATCTGCTGGATGTCATTGCTGAACCTGTCCACGCCTGTGAGCACATGGGGCAAGTGTGTCACAGAGAACCCAGAGAGGCAGAACTGGGGCCTCCTCCAGAAGCCATTGCAAGAGGTTCTGGCAGAGCGCAGGGCAGGTGATGGGAGGTTGACACTGTGGACTACGGGAAGCCTGGAGGGCACTTCGGTAATGGCAAATGAGGGAGACGACAAACTCTGGACAGAGTCGCCTTGCATGTGTCATTCTGATTATCTTACAAGATGGAAACCAGAGCTCGGAGAAGGGAGGGCCAGACTGAGGAGCCAGGGGCCCCAATCCCAGCCTGGCTCCTTCCTCTAGCGAAGACGTCTGTCCATATGTTCATGCACATGGACACCCAAACCAGAATCTAAAAGAGACCATCAGACACGCTCGCCGTGGTCTCTCCCAGAAAGAGTAACAACGAGACTGACCAAGGGGAAACGAGCAGTTAGAACCCATTTTACAGTCTAGTAAGTAAAATACAGGACATCTATTTAAATTTTAAGTTCAGACACATCTTAGAAAAAAAAATCGGTATCAGTAGATTCTATGCAATACTTGGGTCGTATGAACTTAAAAGTGCAGATTCATTTTTCACTCGAAGTTCAAGTTTACCTGGGCATCCTGTTTTGTTCTTTCAAGCTGTCTGGTTTGGGGAATCTGCAGCTCTCTACTGATTCTATCTCAGATGCTGGTACTGGGTGTCTCCCAGGTCTTACTGCCCAATGAGCTGAGGATTGCAAGAGACTCAGACCTGTATTTAATAGGAGCTGCTCACCTTTGGAGAGCTGTCCAGATGGCTGGGAAAACCCTTTCTGTCTCCGAGGAGCCCGAGAGAGCAAACTTGGGACACTTACCATAAAACCAGGAAACTCCAATGGCCTCCATGAGCACGGCAAAGAGAATGGACGTGCCTGCCGCGAAGGTGTCCAGCAGAGTGAGCACGTAAATCCCTCCCTGGGGCACAGGGAGAAAGGGCTCAGTCGGCTATAAACAGTCCCCAACTACATCTACAGCTACCGAATCCCCATTCCCACCTGCTCAGGGCCCTGTTTCCAAACATGCGTGTCAGGGCTAAGGTACAGCTCAGCATGTCTGCATCCTAACTAAGAGCTCCAGGAGCTGCTGGACGGAAGAGCTGTGCTCGATAAACAGTATGCTAAGCTTCCCGGGAGCTTCCACCAACTGTAAGTCAGTGAGCGGTAAACCACAGTGCTTGCGCATCATCAACCCCAGAAGTAGCACAAGGCAACAGGGATTGGCTGTCTTATAGATAGACTGTGTAACAGAGCCATTGTGCCCAGCCGCATCCAGCCCACCCCGGTACCCAGGCTAAGAATGTCTGGAGTTTTGAAACACGGTCCTAGAAAGCCCAAGAGTGTCTCATGTCCAACCTCACCTTCGTTATGCAAAACATGGCCAGAAGAAAGGTACCGAGGGTGACAGCACATGTGAAGAGTTTTCGGTGTCGCTTCAGGACCTGGAAGTCATCAGCCAGTCCGGTGATGACTGCCTCCATGCCTCCCATCTATAGCGAACCAGGAAGGTGGGGTAGGGATGAAGGGGTTCTTACGGTTCAGTATCGACCTCAGTTACAGAAGGCTTTCCAGAAAATAACAGACCCTGCCTTCCTCCCAAACAACTTTTCCCTCCCCCCCCCCCAAATCTCAACCAAGCTCAGGTTAGACGGGATGGCGAAGAGCTAATTCTTGCAAACGTCAGCAATGAGTCCCTGACCCCTGACCAGCTCAGCCTCAGTGGATACTGATGAGGGAGAGAGAGTGAGGGATATAGTTTCCAAATGACACAGCTACACGCAAATAGCGTCTTCTGGAAACATCAACTGGAGAACTTCCCCAGAGTGGGAACTTTATCCCATGGTAAATAACAAGGGTTCCTTGCTACCTTTCTAATCCCCAATCAAAATAGACTCTTGGAGTCTATTCCTTATGAGCCACTGTTGGGGCAGGGAAGTCCCTTGCTCCTCCCCTCTGCCTCTTAGACACTGTTAATCAACACCAGTACTCTACCCTGGGGTCTGGAGTCAACCTCAGACCCCGAAAAGCAAAGACCTGTTGGCCAGCCCCTCCCTATGTCATTTAAGAATTAAGGGTGGAAACAGATGAAAAGAGATGTTAGGAATTTAACTTTGCACATGAAAAAAATTATAATAATACAGGGATCTAGTAACAAAATAGGGTCCAAAATGTCTGCATTAGCTGTCAGTAATAAAATATAAATAATGGGAAAGTGCTGGGTCACAGAACATTCTATTCATGTCCTTTCTGAAGTCTGGCTCCCCATTTGTAAAAGCAGAGTATTGGGTTAGCGTGTCTGAGGCCCAGTACAATTTGTAGTTCCTGTGGGTTCCTGGCTTTGAGCTAGGCTATCATGTGGAAGGGAGACTCACTTCATTGTTTGGATTAAAACAGTGCCCTTGGAGACGGACACAAGACAGCAGCAGATCTGCAGGCTGAGTGCTGGAATGGGTTGCATGGGTGAAGAAGGGTGTTCTGAGAAGGATCACTCACTGAGCTATCTAGCCCCAGAGCCAGGAGCATCAGGAAGAACAGGACAGCCCAGAACGTGGATCCCGACAGAGTAGAAATGGCTTCTGGATACAGGACAAATACAAGGCCAGCTCCTGTAGGAAATATTAGGGCATGATGAGTGATTGGCATACTCAATAATGGCTACACAGGGAAAGAGAGCTCTGGCCCAGCTTCAGGACATTCGATCAGGCATGCATGGGCAGCACAGTCTTGAGATCGGGGTATGAGAGGTGGAGTCACAGTTTGGTTATGCTATTGTCTGGATCTGTTTCCCAAGCTGCCTTGTATCAAAGACTTGATCTCCAACTGGTGCAATTGTGTAGTGATTCAAACTTCAAGAGATGAAGTCCAGTGTAGTCTTCACTTTTTTGAGGATGCACCCTTGTAGGAGATCCTGGGACCCAAGCTCCTTTTCCTTCGCTCTGCTTTACACCTTGGGGTGAAACCTTGCTTTACACTTTGGGTCCCATCATATGGGACCAAAGCAAGAGCGCCAGTTAGACATTGTGAGTCAAGTAACCCCGTTACTTCATACATCAATTATCTTGGGTATTTTGTTAATAGTAATGCAAAGCAAATGAACACAATCTATGTATCAAGCAAGCAGCAGAGAGAGTAGCACCTTGTCTAAACAGCCATAAGTCATGTTTAGCCAACCTGCCTTTTACTTTGTGGAATTCTACTCTGGTTCTCAGAAACCCGTGGATCTTCAGGATCCATTAAAGACTGCCCTTCCCGAGGTCTTATCTTCCTTATGGCCTTAAGAACACAGAAGGCCATAGAGAAGGACATAGATTCCAGAGTCATGCTGACTGGGACCAAACGCTAACATCACCTCTCACTAGCTCATACGTAGCTTAAATCCCCAATTCTTCATCTTTAAAGAGAATCTGTCAACCTCTGCCTTGCAGGTTTGTGAGAACTAAGTGGAATGAAGTATACTGGTATGTTCTGAACAGAGTTTATCCCTGCTGAAATTCATGCTCGGGCTTGCTTCCCAAAATAGTGATGTGAAGAGGATTGAGGACCTTAAGGATTTAATTAGATGTTAGTGAGATTAACCCACTCTTTTGGGGAGTTCCTACTGTCTACGAGTTAGGCAGGCTCTCAGGGAGTAGCTTGCTCTAAATCAGGGATGTTCCTACAAACATGACTCTTTTAACACAGAGACATTTCTACTACTTCTCTGTAGTGAGATAAAGAGACATGGCCTCCCCTAGATGTCTACCTGATAACCAATCTCCACGCTCTGGACGTTCAGAAGTGTAATCCAGCTAAGGTCGCCAGGATGATGCCCTCAAGGGAAAGTCTTAACAGATGGGAGGCCAGAAACCTCCACAGCCACACCTCACAGTTTTCCAACTTTAGAGGCGTTATGAAGCCAGCTCAGTCTTTCTTCATTTAGCGGAATGCCAAGTGGTTTGGCTACCTACCTTCAGTGGCGACATCCTCAATCTTGACTTTATGTTCATGGGCCATGTAACCAAGGATGGAGAAAATGGCAAATCCAGAAATAAAACTGGTAACACAGTTGATGGTGCTGGTCAGCAAGGCATCCCTGGTAGAGAGAGAGAGGCTGCTACTAACAGTCCACATTACCCTCCCTCCTCTGCCCAGGAACCACTGGCCATCTATGGACAACCAGTGTGATCCTTCCTTTTCATTGTCCTGTCATACTGACTCCAGAGCCTTGCTATCACTGGGTAAGTACCTGCTGGTGCAGTGCATAGCAAAGAGCTAAACCGAAAGCATGCAGTAGACTCTTGGGGATCAGAGTTACCCTTTCCATAAGTAAATTCTGTCTTCCTCTGTCTCCTAGCTCCTTGCATAGTCATTTCAAAGTGTTGCTAAGATGAGCTACGCTTCCTTCTTGGTTTCTTTCTAATGACTTTTACATGTACTTGTCTTAGTGAACAAAATACAGCAGCTCATCGATCCACAGACACTCTGCCTCCCTGTCTTTGTCAATGCCATTCCTTACCATGACTTATGCCTTCCACTCCACATCTGCCTACTGTAATCCCGACTATCCTCCTGGGCTTGCCTCAGATATACTTCCAGACTCTTAATAGCAGGAGCCTACTAAAGGGATGGCCACCCCATTTTCCAACCTCCCTAAAACCTCTCCTGGCTGAACATTCCTCCTGCTCTTTCTTGAATCAAAGGTAGTTATTCTTCCTTAATTGTTAAATGGAGTGAGAAAGGCAGGCCCAAATCTGTCCCAGATTGAAGTCCTCATAGCACAGTGTCTGGAGGACTTCATTGACCCAAACTGGAGGCCTCTTCTGTGTCCCATCTGCCCTGAAGTCTTACTTCTGAGACAGCTAGCCCTCCCCCTGTTCATTCTGCACCTGCCTGACAGAGTCAGAGCTTCACCATCTCTTGAAGCCATGCTGTGCTTCTCTGTCACAGTGATCCTTCCCCACAGGCTCCTACAGCTTCTGACCTCAACTTCCCCAAGAGGTGTCTTCTAGTGAAATCTGCTTCTTAAATCCCACAGACCACATTGAGGTTCTCAGAATGACCACGATGGTCCACAGGGGACAGTCCCATTAGGTAAAGCCCTCTCTGTTCCTACAAGGACCAACTCCAGGATTCCTAGTGTTTGCGAACACTAAAGGGTGCTTACCTGTAACAGTTGTTGTCAAATTTATTGTAACTGGCAAATGCAATCAAGACTCCAAATCCAGCTCCCAGGGAAAAGAATATTTGGGTTGCAGCATCGATCCATACCTGAAATCAGTAAGCAAAACTCATCACCATCTACTTCCTACAGACTGGACAGCCTCCCTGAGAGTGCTGTAGACCAGGAAATGTGGTTTGAAGCAGACATAGACAGCTATAGTAACATCCTGGAATCTCCCTAGATTCTCCTGGAGTCAGACGTCAGAGTAATCATGTCCTGGTGGAACCCAATGGATCCATTTAATGTCCCAATTTTCAAGAAATTAAAAAAAAAACAACTAGAAATTCTAGGCTAGAATGTTGACAGGACAAGACCAAACGGTCCTGGCCATCTCAGGAGTTATGAAATGGAATCTTCAGAAGATAATGATTTCTGCTGGACTTCCCACTGCAGATGGTGGCAACCAATGAGAGCCTTTGGACACAATGGAGTTTACTTTTCTATCCGCCCTCCCTGGTGACTAGAGTAGATGGCTGGTGGACTAAAGGTTTAAGCTCATAGTTTGGTCCTAGTTAATCTCACCTCTCTAATATGCAAGCTTGGAGATACACTATATATTTATATGTTATAATATTTATACATATCACATAGGTGTGTATTGTATATATTATATATAATATATTGCAATATTATTATGATTACATCAATACACCTAAACTAAGGCATTTGAGTAGGATAGTTTCTGCCACGTCTCTACTTATTATTATTCTGGATTTCTCCAACCTTCCACTATAGTGGGAAGAAGGGAGATTCATTCACTGAGACTGCACTAAGGATTCAGTGCCTGCAGAGCTAACTGAATAAGGGGAAGCAAACAGGTGCAGAACCCATGGAAGCCTGCTCTGTTTTGCAAATTTCAAGATGACTCATGGTCTGTGGTCTATCATCTTCCTATGAGTGATACAGGAAAGAAGTTGCTTCTTGGCCCTTGCTGTACAGCATGGTGATCCGCTAGACACTCAACTAAGGCAGGAGCATATTTTAATATACCCCTATTAATGCTACGTTACTACGTTCGTCACCTCCCAACCCTAAGAAGCTCCCCTCCGCTTGGCCATTGGGCAGATAGGTGGCCCCTGGGCACTCACCGTGGCCTCCTTGAGGCGGTAGAAGTCAATGTGCAGGTAGGCGTTGATGCCATTGGAAGCACCAGGCAGAGTGACGCCATGAACCAGGAGCACAAAGAGGACAAAGTAAGGCAGGGTGGCTGTGATCCAGACAACCTGAGCAATAGACAAGATGGCCGTGAGGGTCTCACCCTGTCCATGGCCTGTCCATGGCTAGGACGAAGACATGGTGTCTTTTCTCAGAACGCAAACATGCCCTCCACTACTTCCTTTCTCCTTTTCATTTCAGGGCCAGGTCTGTGGCCTGACCCCAGGGACAGAGCAATGAACAGATGCAGGGCTCCCTTGGAGAAGCTCAGGACTGATCAAGTCAGTCACTGAGAGAATAGAGATGAAATGGAAGATGAGGTCACCAAGGGCAAAAACTAGGTTTTCAAAGCCCCTGATGCCTCTTTCTCAACAGAGCTGCCTTTCTGGACCCCTTTACAACTATTTTATATGGAACCGAGCAGGCTTACAAAGTAAGGCAGTGTTGGCCCTGGCAGCCTTGCCTCTGTCACACTACAAGCATGGGTTGTTACACCCAACTTATATATAGGCAGAGTATTTAAAAGTTCTAGTCCCTCCCAACTTCTCTCCATCTCTCCCTCCCTCTCCCTCTCCTTCTCTGTCTCTCTGTCTCTGTCTCTGTCTGTCTCTCTGTCTCTCTGTCTCTGTCTGTCTCTCTGTCTCTCTGTCTCTGTCTCTGTCTCTCTGTCTCTGTCTCTGTCTCTCTGTCTCTCTCTCTGTCTCTGTCTCTCTCTCTCTCCTTCCCCTCCTTTGATGCTCCTCTTCTCCTTTAGCCCTTCCTCCTTTATGTGCTTCTGTTTCCTTCATTGCTGAGAATAAAACCCAGAGGATAGAATCCAGAGGTTTCCACACATCAAACAAACACACTACCACTGAGATACTGTTTTTGTTTTCTTTGAGACACTGGCTCAATTGTAGTCCAGTGTCACTCAGACTCATGATCCTCCTGCCTCAGTTGCCCAAGTGCTGGGATTACAGACATGTGCACAACACTTAGCTTCTCTTTTTTCTTTATCCGCATTTTAGTACATCCTCTCAAGTCTGGTGCATGTGGCTGGGCAGAAAACAGAAAGAAAAAAACAACAACAACAACAACAATTTTCCACCTCAGTAGGAGCAGATTGAGACCAAGACAAACTATCTTTGTGGAAACACAAAAGAGAAAAAATTACCTTCAGAATCAAAACAGCCACACCCTGCCCAACATGGAGAAACAGAGAAAGGGTGACCAGGAGAGTTGTCATTGTCACTGATTCTCCATGCTCTTGGCCACACAGTAAAGTACTCCATGGACAAGAATGTGGAAGATTGTTCCCAGTCCTGAGATTTGTGGTTTAAATAGTCTAAGGTACAGCCTCAACTCTAGTATTTTTTCCCAGCTGAGGTCAACCGTAGCCAAAGTTACTGGCTTCACTCTTGATACAGCTGTGGGCTTGCAGAACAGCTGTGCACCAAACTGAACCAGGGCTGGGTAGTCAGACCCAAAGAAGACAGAGCTGAAACATGAGTGGACATACAGCTTAAAGACCAGGTTGTTCTTTCCCTACACCTCAGGAACTCTGTCTCCTAAAGAATCCATACACAGCCCTTGATAGAACGTCGAAGACATGACTGAGTATAACGTTCTTCGTCAGCCTGCAAAGATATAGGCCCCAAACAAAAAGTGACATATTAGTGACAAACTCCCACACTTGAGTTTTTCCACACTCATGTTTAGAGGATGGAATTTATCTTCCTGATTTTCTTATTCCTAGTATGTATGGCTCCTTTGGAATGTTTGCTAGGTGAGTGAATGAACGGTCGTGTGGATGAAAGGTTGAGTTAGGAAACGAGAAAGATGGTAGGGTCTAGAATAAGCTTTGGTTAAATGAATGGATGGATGGGTAGCTAAGTGGGGTGAAATAATGGAAGAGCAGGTGAGTTATAAACCAAGAAGATAGTGAGTGGCAGTCAATGGAAGAATGAAATTGGGAACAAACAAATGGGAGAGGAAACATGGTGAATAGATTCTCCAGGGGCACATCTGGTTTGGAGGAAAACAGGAAGGTTCTCCTATTTTTATGGTATCCAGTCACTCACTCCCCAGTTCTATGAATATCTTTGAGAACATGGGCTGTGTTCTCTGTTCTTTGTTGGGTCATTAGTGTAGAAACATGGGGGACAAACTTGATAACAAAAGGGGAGAAAAGCATGGCCTTTGAAAGAGAGGCTGTCACATCTGGGTGGCCTCCCATTGGTTTCAGGCCATTCAGTCTCTCAAACTGAGGCAAGTGGTCCCCAACCCTTGGCAACAGGAACAAAGAAAGAGCCGCCATCCACCCTTATCCTAATGGCTACTGCTTCCTGCAACTCATGTCAACAGCTGTGGCCCAGATGCACTGTCCTGCCCAGGAAACTGGGTGTGACCAGACTCCTCTCAGGAAAACAGCACTCAGTGTTCTGACTCCAGGGAACCTCCCAGGGAGCCTGGGGAGCTCCTGCACTGGCCCTGAGTGCGACTCCAACATGGATTTGGTTTTCCCAAGGAACATACAAGGGCACAACGGAGGTGACAGTGAGTGTCAAGCATCAAGAAATGCCCACACATTCAAAGTTAAAGCTTTGGGTGGCAAACATGTTTTCAGACATCTAGGGCATTTGTCAAAAAAACTAAGGGACATCTTCCTCACATCCATGTGCTCTCCTGTGCACACAGCAAAGAAAAAGACCGATCAGCTCTGTCATCCCCATCTCAGGCTTCCCTTTCAGCATGAGGTAGAAAACAAAATAAGGAACCCCTCTTTCTTTCTTTCTTTCTTTCTTTCTTTCTTTCTTTCTCTCTCTCTTTCTTTCTTTCTTTCTTCCTTCCTTTCTTTCTTTCTTTCTTTCTTTCTTTCTCTCTCTCTCTCTTTCTTTCTTTCTTTCTTTCTTTCTCTCTTTCTTCCTTCCTTTCTTTCTTTCTTTCTTTCTTTCTTTCTCTCTCTCTCTCTTTCTTTCTTTCTTTCTTTCTTTTTTTCTTTCTTTCTTTCTTTCTTTCTTTTTTCCCCTGTCACTTCAGACATAATTTTTGTTGTTATTATTATTCGGCTTTGATTTTTTTTGAGACCTGGTCTCACTGGTTAACCTGCCCTCGTAGACCAGGCTGGCCTCAAACTCATGGGCATCTGCCTTATTCTGCTTCCCCAGTGCTGGGATTAGAGGCCTGTTCTATCATATCTATCCTTAAACATAAACGACAGCCACTCGGATGTGTTTGTGGATGATTTCTGAAGTTCTACACTACCAAATTCAAACTAATGGCTGATCATAAAACTGAGGAAGAATGTGACCTATGGCCCACAAAAGAAAAAGGCTCCAGATGGCAATGTCTCTTGTCAATGTTGTCTAGGGAGAGGCTGAAGTTCCATTATTGAAAGTATGAAAGCCTTGAGCCTTACCATGCATCCAAGTATCAGGCCAAGGATGATGTTGGTCAAGGTGATGTTCATGGACCACTGGCATTGATGTCACCCAAAAGTTCATCACAAATGGAAGCTCCTACCCCACCCATACCAAATAGACTCTCTATAGGAAAAATCAGAAATCTGAGCTTTATCAAGGTGCCCCTCAGGGTCCTCTTGGACCCGCAATTGGAGAAGCTCTGGTGGTGGGCATACTCCAAAACTGAGATGATACATACCCACACTCCTAGGAGAAAGCTCCCCTCAGTTTGTGGCCAGCTAGCCTTGCCTACTTAGAAGTGACAGACTAGTGAGAAACTATGTCTCAAGCAAACAAAATCAAAGACAAACAAACACAGTGCACAGGACTGACAATCTGAAGTCTTTCCTTCGGGCCTTCATATCCACACACACCCAAATACATACCTGTACTCCCGTACACATGTGCACACACTAAAATAAATAACAAAGTCACATACACTCTGTATTCCTGTAAAACTTCAGTAGCTTTTGTAGGTGTAAGATTTGTGGTCTTCGAACCAAATTTCAGGGCCATTTTTACTAACAATGGGGATAGTCTTTTACAGAGAAAAATTTATAGGGTATGGCATGATGCTAATGTTGCTTAAGAAAATAATGAGCTAGAAATAGTTTAGTGTAAGCATGGATCATGTGCAAATAACTCTGTTCTGTGTAACTCCGTCAGGTCAAGTCAGGAAGGCAAGACAGGATTGACAACAGTAGGGGGAAGACAGCTGGAATTATGCCTTGACAATAAATGCAAAATGCAAAAAAACAAACAAACAAACAAACATCAGCTGCAGCGACAACAACAACAATGAAACTTTTTAATCGATTAAATATTCTAAAGCTCAAATAATTTCAAATTTAACTGGCTTTCTCGCTTTTCCCGTTCTACTGCGTCTGCTAGAATTCAGAGCATCGTCTATATATTCCAATGGTCTATGTGTTCCCATCTTCCGAGCAGCCCAGAAGCTGACGGTGAAGCAGGTAAAGAAGAATGGCTGGGGCTGGCTGGCTCTGTCATCCCATCTCGTCTCCGTGGAAGAGACTCTGAAGTTTCTCGAAGTGTGGTGTATTGTGCAAACAGATTGTGTGGGAACTTGGGAGAGGGGGGAGGCAAGCCCAGCTCCTGATCCCTTCTGACCTCCTTCTACTTTGAAGTGATTACTGGGCCAACACAGCTGCCTGCCACTGGGTGTGTGGTCTGGGGGTACCCCCTCACTCCAGCTCTAACTGCCCTGTTCCCACCTTCCCAAGAGCCAAGCAGTCAACGATCCTCTTCCCAGATCATTTTCATTTGCACATTTTTGACTCATTCCAGGCCTCCTCTGTGACTCTGGAGGATGACTAAGAAAAGCTTGTGTGCTTTTCCAGAAAGAAGTAAGCAACACTCTCGGATTCCTCATCAGCCAGTTTATAAAAACAATTAAAGACAGGGCACTGGAATGCCCCAAGTGAAGCCAGCTCTAGAAATAACCTCCTCACGGACCACCTGGGGTCTCTATGTGCTCAAATTTTATGACTCAGGGGGACTCTATGCAAATGGGGGTCCTGGCTCCAGTTGACCCTGCAGGGCCAAGCACATCCCTCTTCATGTCTCTACATGGATGGCGCTTTCATGGTGAAACACCCTTCTCAACTCAGAAAATACATTCGGCAAGCAGAACAGAGCATGCGCAAGCATTCCCGCTCCTGCTGGTATCTTGGTAACACCAGTCTCCCTGCTGGCAGCTTATGATCTGCTCATGACTGTGAGGAACAAGGTTGAGCTCCATATTAGAATACTAAGGACTCACACCCATCTTCTGTAGCTCATGCGATGGAACGTTTGGCCTGCTCCTGGTGCCAAGAGCAGCACAGGGAAACCTAAGCAGGGCTTATCCAGGGCTTCCACACGTTGATAACTTTGCTCATAGGTTTTTCCAGAGAGACTCTTTCCCTTTCTCCTCATTTCTGCCCATGCCTATCCTGACAGGAGTAGCACAAATACCACCTTCTCCACACCTTTATCTCAGCTCACAAAGCATCCACAACTTGCAAATGCAGCACCTCTGACTTTCTGACCATGGCAGATCTTGACAGGAAATACTGTCTGCCTCAAGTCAAAGTGCCAATAACCATATGGCTGGCTGCGTCTGTCTGGTGAGGTGGAACTATCTGCTAAGTTAACCTAATAACAGCTTAAAGGACTACAGTTTGTATTTTTATTAAGGAATAACTGGACTACTTCATGTGAAATTATTTCTAAGGGTAATGGTAAGTTCAGAACAAACAAAAACAAACTACATAATAACAAGTGTAATTTGTGACCACAAGTGCTTATTTAAAGGAAACTTTACAGATGCCTCTGGATAGATGCTCAAAATACTGGACATCTGGGCCAACCCCAACCCCATCAGGAACACAAACAGAAGAAAGAAATGGAGGAAATAATCTGTCAGAAATCTATTTGTGTACTGCTAGTCTTAGACTCTAAAATAGCACATAGTAGGTGTCCATAAAAGCTTAGTAAGTTGAGCCAAGCATTTAATAAAATCTCGGAGCCTACTCACCCATCCTTCAACCCATCACTAAGTATTTACTAACACCTACCACGTGCCAAGTGATAGATGGCAGCGATCCTAGACCGGTTTTGGCATTAGGACAAAGAACAAGCATGATGCAAGCAGACGGGAAGACCTATTTGATGCAGGGTCTCGTCTGCGTGAAGTGTTCTCTGGGAAGTCAGCTGTCATGATGTGAGATGTCCAGAAAACACAGAAAAGCTACACGGAAAGAATCCCACACCACTGGCCGACAACTCCAACTCCACCTCCCAGAGAGCCTCAAACCACCTAATATGTTCCAGTCCAGTCAGGTCTCCAGACATATGGCCCATGCAACATCACACAGAGCAGAATCATCTGTCCGAGTTTAGTCAGTTCTCAGAATTGAAATAGGAAAAGATGGCTGCCATTTGAACTCTCTCTTCTTAGGTATGGCTTGTTCCAAAGCTGTACCTAAGCAAAACATTAGAAAGAACACTTTCTAGCTGTATCACTTAATTACAGTCGAGTTCTTCTAGACTACACATAGTCCCTGGGAGATTGTTATTCCCACATTAATCCCCAAGCTAAGAATCACCAGGAGTCGCCCCCTAAATAGACTCCATCCTGGAGAGGTGACCACAGAAGGCTGCAGCATCCAAGTTCAAAATGCCACCGCACTGATCTGCTAACCCGTTTTCTTCTCCTAAATGTCTAGATACTTGTGGACACTCAGCACTGTAATAGAGCCAAAGCATACATCTAATCATCTTTCAAAGCGTTTTCTCCCAACATTCAGTATAGACTTACTGATTCTATAGTAAAGCAAACTGTCAATTTCCCAAGGAAGATGCAACGCTTACGTGCCGTTTTAGGTGAGAATTCAAGGCCAAAGATCAGCCTTGGCCTCAGATCTTAGAGGATGCCCCAGGCTCTGATCTCTGCTACTATGGAAGTTATCAAGAGAAAATGAGAGGAGGCCTGATCCACTTGTAGCCCTTTACCTTGCCGTTGGGAAGAGTCAGGCTCTGGGGAACAGATTTGTCCACACAGAGGCAGAGATGAGGGTGTGACCTGAACGTGGGCTCCTAGACCCACCTCCTTGCACTAGCCACATGGCTGTAGCTAGGAAGACACTCGCACTCGTGCATGCACACGCGCTCACACATGTGCACCACCTGTGTGTCTTTCCAAGCCTAACCTCCCAGCTGAAGAAGCACAGAGACGTTACCTTTCCCGATGTCTTCACTCCTTTCCAGAGGCTGAAATACAGGACAACGATAACGACCATCAGGCATAGCAACAGCTGCCACTGGGGCAGGCCGATGTCATGGATCCCACTGCTCTCGTGCAGGTGTAGGACACCACGCCTGTGAGGGGAGAGAGGACAGCATCAGGGAGGAGGACCAAGTGCCCCGTGATGGTAACGGGATTTGCTATTCTCCATAAGTCTGGGGTTCTTGTGTGTGTCAGCTCTGGTCAGCTATGGCCTGCATCTAGCATGGCCTGCTCAAGTGCCACCTGCTGGCCATGGGAACACAGTGACAAGACAGGGAAGACCCCAGTTCTCCAGACTGCATTTTCTAAACTACCAGTAGGAGGAAGAACACTGCTCACACACACTATGACCCTAGCATGTTAACATCTAGAATTAATGTTCACAAATGCTCCAACCCCAACATGGTAATATCTACCATTCACGAAATTAATTTTCACCCAAACACAACAACCCCTAAAACCAAAATCCACCATTAGTAGAGTGGACAGAGTATAGAGTACTAGGCAGCATCTAATCATGAGGAGATGGACCTTTCATCTCTTAAGGCCCTGGCAGACAAAGGAGTGAGCCTTTTCTGTCTGATTCCATTCATATGAAGTTCTGTGAAATATGGAAAACTGATGGGCAGAGGTCACTCTGGGCTGGAAATGAGGTTAGCCAACTAGGAAAGGACTCATGGACACTTGTAAGGACCATGATTACTAGGTTGAACGTTGGTCACATGGCTATGTGCAGTCGGTGACAGTCATTGAGCATTATGATATGCATTTCTTTGTGATACCCTTCAATAAAAGGCATCGTAAACAATGAAAACAAGAAGAATAAGCCTTCTGAAGGCCTGGGGCTTTCAAGACCATATATGGTGAGGGAATAAGAGAACAGCAAGGAAAATGACTACTTGCTAATTAGGTCCCAAAGCCACTTGGTGACATGGTCAAATGAGACAAATGGATAGATAAAATAGAAGATCAAGTCCCTGCAATCACCATTGTCCCACAGGTCACAGATGCTCACCAACTGCTCACAATCTAGAAAGTCAAACAAGCAGAACAAAGAGTACTTTAGTGGGGCACTGGACAACACCTATGCCATGAATTCCTCTCCAAAGGGTGCTGTAGGCTGGCCCATTTGGGCTATAGACACACTTAGGGAGCCTCTGGCATTCAAGCCCTGTCATGATGAGGTTATACTCCAATGTCAGCAGTGTATAAAATTACTATAAAGAAAAAATTACTATAAAGACTGATTTTGTTAGGAGGAGTCAGGAAGTTGCACAAGCCCCCAGAGTGGTCTCTGCCTCCTTGCCTCACTCAAAGGCTGCATCTGGATGAGGATTGCTGCCTCCAAGTTCCTTTCCTCCAAAAGGGCTCCCCGATCACCCTTGACATACATCTTTAACCATTTCAGTTCCTGTGGCTCTTGATTCATCTAGCAGAAAAGCTTCTACATGGGACACCAAGACTGATTGACTGCACAGTTGTCCCTAAGTCTTCCTGGGAAATTGGTTCCAGGACCTTCCATGGATTCTATAATCAGGGGATTCCCAAGTCCCTTAGATACAATGGCATTGTACTTGATATTTCTTATGCAGACCGTTTGAACACTCTAGATCATCTCTAGGCTGTTTTAAACACAGTAACAGTAAATGTGGCTATTCTGTATCACTGCAGAGACAAAGGCAAGATACAAACTTTTGTCTGTACATGTTCACAGTAGACACGTTCTCACTGTGATACGGGGGTTCACTGTACAAAGGTCTTCCCGGAAAGAGAGGTAGATAAACTACTCCTGGGTGGCTAGGGCTCAGCCCAGGTCTGGCAGCTACATGTTGGTTTCAGCAGAGACAAATGTCCTAACCTCTTTTTGCCAAGCCCAACAACCTGTCTTCTATTTAAAATAGAAATGAGAACCCAGAGCCACCCCAAGGAGATCTAGGGTGAGTCTCCAGCATGCTTTTGCTTCTCTTAGTAAGCCTTCCTTCTACTTGTAAAATCCCAACTCTCCAGGTCTTTCATACTGCCCGGGCAACCTCCCATTTTCCCATGTAGACAATTCCCTTGCCTGTGTGTCATTCTGCAAACATCTGTGTTCAGCTTCAGGTAGTTACCAGTCGTGCTAAGTGTTATGAGGAAGTAACAGCTTCATATAATATCCTTCCTTAGAATAAAACACTAATTCAAAAGACACACTGATGGTAAAAAAAAACTGTATAAATCTCTGATGGAAAGACGTGTGTGTGTGTGTGTGTGTGTGTGTGTGTGTGTAACATATAATCATAGATATGCCTTCCATGACCCCTTCCTTTCATCCTTCTCTTCCCTCAGTTTTCTTCCTCTTCTTCCTCCTCCATGCCCTGAGAGAATTATGAGATAGGGGCTTTAATTTGAATATGATTTGGAATCTTCCAGGAACACCAGTTGTTCATGTAACCCCATCTCCATGTAATTTTCCTCTTTGGCAACAGGATTGTCAATTCATATGTCAGTATTACTTGTCTAATGTCAAAATAAATCCTTCTGTTTGTGTTGCTGTTGTTTGATCGTCTGTTTCACTGTGTAGCTTAGGTTGGCCTGGAACCCATGGCTCTCTTCCTGCTTCACTCTTTCATGATCTTCCAGAGAAGGCAAAAGTCTATTTTTTAAAGATGGTTTATATCAAAAAGCAATCTGCTGCTATCTGCTCACTCTTAACCAATTAAGTCGAACCTCTAACAAGTTGGCACTTGGGTTGTAAAGTCTTTGATTGCCACCAGAGATTGAGCTCCCTAAGTCGGGTACTTACCCAAATGGCAAGCTTTTGCTAGACCAACCTAAGCCTTCCAGAATGTATCTTCTTTCCTGGCAAAATACCACTGGCTTTCTGTAGTTGAGAGAGAGGAGGCTTGAGTAGGCTCCTCAGAAGGGGCTTGTAAATTTTGTAGAAGCTTGGGTGCTTAAAGGAGAGCACAGTTAACTGGGAGTTGAACTGCCTTTACTGGACCGGCTCAAAAAATAATCAGTGTGAAGATCTAGCAGCTTTCCCCCTAAGTAGTTAATGTTTGTGAGTGGCCCATGAAGGTGTAAAGGCCACCATACTGCATTTATCCATTCTGTAATTCATTCGTATCAGGTGTCTAGTATTTGCAAGAACATGAAGAGAAGTTGAAGAGTGTGGGACAGAAATGAAGCCATCCAGGCTTTCCCAGTGGGCCTATCCTGCGTGACCTGACCCCATGCTGAGCACCAAGCCTCCTGTACCTCAGCTCCAACCCAGGTTGTGCATTAGAGGCTGGTGACTCCAGCATACATGCAGCTCCCAGGATAGGGGCGATGCGAAAAGGCTCATGCAAGCATCCCCACCTATGAGCTTTTTCCCTCTCATGAAGATTCGGCTGCAGAATGTGGGCCATATGCTGAGCCCAGGAAATGCTCCCACAGACAGCAGCTGTAGCATCACTGCATCTGGGTCTAGGCTTGCACTTGCAGGGTTCCACAAAGAGTGCGAGCAGGCCAGGCTCTTCTGACAAGGTTGCCAGGAGCCAGTAGAGCACAGGGCAAGCGGGTAGCAGGTCTACAGGTGCAGGGGTGGACGAGGATGTGAGCATTTGTGAATGATGACTGAAGCTTTGTGAGTGATTGAGACCCCCCCAAAGACATCCACATTCCCCCAAACATCCAGTCTCTGAAGTCCCAGATCACCTGTCTGACTTCACCATGTCTTATCTCCTCCCACAACAGTCCCTGTGTCTGACTCTTCCTTGTCCTGTCCTGGACCTTGCTATCCTGTCCCACACCAGACCCCTTATTCTTTCTCTCTCTAGAACTATAGAAGATGCCACTGCTTCCCCTGATCCTGGTCTCTCTGCTCTTACTAGCTCTCTTAAATCCAATCTGATCTAACCTTATACCAAAATAGCACATTGGTCTAACCTTGTCACTCTTTTGTCTCCAAATACTCAGAGACTCCTTATCACATAAGACAAAACTTCACACCAAGACGATTCTTCTTGTGTCTGGATCTTTTTGGTTATTATTTGTGGAGGGGAAAGACTGGTGTTGTTATCTATTGAGTGGAGGTCAAAGACACTGCCAAACATACAAGACAAGGGCAACCCAACCCCCACTCCCCAGAAAGAATCACCCTACCATAAATTATGCATGTCAAGGTGTCAAGTCCAGCTCCAGGGGATATCAACAAGCCTTTTGGCATCAGAGAGCTTTCAGAGCCCATCACTGCCAAGTTCACACATCCCTTGCCGCATCAGTCTTTTGCTCCCCGCAACAGCAAGGTACTTGTCTACAATCTTCAGATGTTCCCCTGACCCTTTGGGAAAGTCTTGGGACCCTTGGGACCCTCTGTTCCTGCCTCCTAGAATACATTTCCCAGCCCCAATTTGTCAGCCTGCCTAACCTGAGTCCTGCTAATCTCAAATCAGAAGTGGCCCCCTGACTTGTAACCTTAATTTCCAGAGAGAGAGAAAGAACAAAAAGGTGGCATAGAAAAGGGATGAGATGAGAAGAGAAGAAGGAAGAAAATGGGTTGGATATTTGAAACGGATGGCTGAATATCACCAAGGATATAAAGTAGTCTGGCCTCAGTCGATGCTTGGTTCTGCTTTGTCTTGTATTTTTATGGGTAAAATGTAGAATGATGTGAATTGCCACTTGGCTAATTTGACTGTTAAAAACTCCTCCTCTCTCTGCAGGGATTCACTACCACCCCCTGCTTGTCTGAGACTTGGGGAAATTCCTTAGCATCTAGTCACACAACTGAAGGGCCCTCTCCCTCGTGTGCATCTGAAGAATCAGACTCTAGAGCTGATCACGGAGAAGAGGACTGAGGGCAACCTCGCAGGCTTTGGTGTTGGCACAAGTAACTTGGGTTTGCATTCCTTTTCCAGCAGCTTAATGAACATGAGTCATCATGGAGGGCACCATCAGGTTTTCCAAAGCCTGTGGGGCCAAAACAGCTCCATTTCTCACTTGACATTTAAGCATGAAGAGTTAATATTAGGGAGGAGGGAGGATTCCCTTTCTCATCTGTGGTGTCATGGGTAGAACTTTTCTATCCTGACACATTCAGTGAAGATGCCTTTTACAGATAAGGATAGAACTTTAGTGGTTTTCGGTGGTGGGGCTATGTGGCTTCAGGCCCAGAGCCTGGGGAGAGCATCCTGTCAGCCTAAATGAAGAGAAGTTGGCAACAAACGTGGTCAGGATGCCTGAGGGAGAAGAAGGAGTTACCAAACCTCCACAGGGCTGGCCCTGGCTCAAGTTTGTTGGCTCTTCAGAGTTGAATTGTCTTAAAAGCACATCAAACATTTCAATAAAAGGGAGACGTTTGGTACAAAGTCCAGAGGCAGCCCATGACAGTGCTGTGTTCTGGGAAACTCGTAGGCAGGGCCGACTTGACAAAGAGAAGCCTGAGACAGGATCCTAGGTACCTGCAGGGATCCCAGAAAAGAAAACCAGGAGCCAGACCTATGAGAGTCCTAGGCCAAGATGAGGAGACCCAGATCTGTCTCAGACCTAAAGCTGGGCCACACCTTTGCTGTCTGACATTATAGCTCATTTCCACTTCCACAAACGGAGAAGGAGAAGATAAGGCAGAAGTTGGATGAGGACACATGCTGGGAACCCAGTGCAGGGGAGCTTTGAAGACTTACAGGGGTAGAGAACAGATTAGGGAACAGAGGGGGACAGAGAAGAAGTCTACAGAGACTGCTGACCGTCTCCCTGCCTTCTGCTCTCTACCCTAAACCCCAAGTTCCTGTGTAATCTTAGACAAGTTTGTGTTCCCTTTCCACCACATTCTGCTTATTGCCTGGCCTGGAAGAAGTTCAGCTCAACAACAAAAGCACTGGAGGTCTCCTCTCCCTCCCGCTGTGCTTCTCTGTGGGAGTAGATGTGCTGGCCACTCAAGGGAGGAATCAAATATTAACCAGACCAAGATGAGGGGCTTTCATTTACCACTTTAATTTATAAGGACAACGATTGCCAGGAGCTAAAGGAAAACCATGTTTCTTTGCTCTGTGAGAGGAGAGTGGAGCATGCTGGGAAGCAGGGACCAGCAGCCACTCCCTCCCCATCCCCCAGTTTTCACTGTCTCCTTGTCCAAACCACACACATGAAATAGGAAGACACTCACAGAACCTGTTCCTCTGAAGAATGAAGGCAGCCCTAAGTCCTTTATGACAGGAAACCTCTACCCCCCCACCCTGAGACAAGGACCTGCAGTGATTCATCCAGGAGCCTTCAGTGATGACCAGATGTTAGGATTCTGGGGAGACTCTGACAAAGAAAGTCCATGTGCCCAGGCTGTCCTGTGTAAGATCCCAGGCAGCAGTGACTTCTAAAACTCCCCAGGTGATTTAACTCCACTATGCTAAGAGCTTGGGCCTGGGAAAATCTCCCTTCTGATGATGCTACTTCTAATCTGAGGACCTAGAACAAAGCACTTGCCGTTGGGTGGTTTCCTCTTTCATAAAGCAAGCAACATTTTAGTTTTAACCAGGTTCTTATTGTGAAACTTCTTTAGCAGGAAGAAAAACAACTCACATTGTTTCAAAGAGTCCCTGAAGCTGAGCAGATTCACTGAGCCCCTCACTGCCAGAATAAGCAACAAAAGCTGAGAGTTTCTTGGACACTAGGGAAACAGAGGTGCCAAGAAGACTCTCAGAGGAGAAAAGTTGCAAAGACTCCGAGACCAGCGGAGCTGCCTGGTAAAAGCAACCAGCTGATAGACGTGGAACCAGTTCTGAACAAACTCACTTGAAAAGGAAAATATGTAGTGAGATCCAGGCTGCCAGCTTTGGAGAGTTGTCACCAATGCTGGGGAGGGCTTTGCTGATAGAATTGTTTTTGAGTCATTTCATTTCCATGTCCATCCATTTCCATGTAAATAACTCCAATACACTCACGGCTCAGCAAGCTGGACTTTGGTGGTAGCCATACTTTCTTCTTTTGTGGGCTTACATATGACCTAGGTGATAAATCTACATATGTGACCCGAAAGCCTAAGAATCTATAACCTGTGTTTCTCTTTAGTACAGTGAAAGGCTTCCCATGAGCCCTGAGAAATGGACTCCAGTGAGCCTTACCTGTCCTGTTCTGTGTTTGGAGTCCGGACTACTATTAACATGTGTGTAAGGTATCACTCAAATGAGGCTCACCCTTGCTGGAAGGAGCAGTTGAAGCTGTCTTCTGAGGATAGAAACGTGTATGCGAGTTAGGGGACTGAAAAATATGTCAACCACTTCCTACACTAAGACACAGCAAGACGGAACAGATAGTGAGAGACCAACAGACTGAATGGTGTTGGCTCAGGAGTCAACCACAGATAAAATAAATATTCAGGAGCCCATTCTGAGTCACGAGAACAAACTGGACTAAATACATGGAGGGGACAGCTGGTCTTTATAGCAGGGCTCTACTCAGTTATTCTAGAAGGATTGATGAAAATAAGAGAACAGTTAAATGCTACATCAGAAATCCTCACCTGCAAACATTAAGAGTAGGCAGTAAAGGTTAAAGTAGGAGAAACAGGACGCTCACATGACCTCTCCCAAAGACACAATTTACCAAAGTAAAAATATCTCCATCCAGGAAGAAGCTGGCAGCATCTACCTTTGCAACATTCAAGGTCAACCTCACCAGTAACAAGACAGATGGGCTTCCTGTCCCCCCAGACAAAGCTCGCTGAGAAGAGCATCCCAGCGCCTCTACGGAGTGCCCTTGCTGAAAGTAAACACCCTCAATGAGAACGTGAGAAAACAACAAATAAATCCATCTTGACATATATTTCATAGAATCCCTGGCCAGCATCCTCTAGAAGTGTCAAGGTCATGAAACTCAAGGAAAGCTCAAAGAAGTCGGAGGGAAGTAAGCAGGCGCGACAACTAAATATCATAACACGGTGTCAGTGGGGAAACGTGAGTCCCCAGTAGGCTAGCTAATAACACGTGAACATGTATTTTCTGATTTAGAGAGTGCACAGAGGTTACCCAAGGTGTCAACATGGGAAGCAGGGGAGGGAGTGTCTCATGTAGGTCCATAAAGTTTTTGAAATTATTTCAACCAAAATGTTGTATATATTTTTAACAATATTCTGTCTGTCGCCACCAGCCAGTGCCTCCCATACACACACTATATAATGTATAGGCTGCATGCTTCCCCCCATATAGGAGCCCCCAGCACAGGGTAGATGGAAGGACAGCCTCAGGACCAGACAGATGCAGATTCCAGCTCTGGAGTCACCCATTAGTTTCTGCACAATCTCTTAGCTGCTATCATCAGTATCTACAATCACTTCCCCAGAGAGGCTGTCCTTCCCACAAGCTTCCATTCAACCACATTCTTAGTTTAGGTTCTTAAAGGCAACTACTCCCTCCAAAGTACCTTTTATGTCCTGCAGGCCACACACTGTCTTTAGCACCACCATGCTTCCTGTCTGCATGCTGACACACTCACTCCCAACCTCCACTCTCCTGTCCTATACCAGCGGCTCCCCCAAGCACTCCATACACTACCCTATCCTCTATTCGTAACTTGGCATCAAGTCACACCTTTCAAATGCTGGCTGCCATGCCTCTAGCTTATCTGGGTTATTTCCTAATACCTGGCTCAGCTCCCGCCCAGGCCTGAGCTCCCGCTATGCCAGCAAAGCACCCGTGACTTACTCATAAAACTCTGCAGCCGGTGTGAACTTGTATTTGGAGTATTTGGTATGGTCGCCCAGCACCGAGGCGTTGAGGAGTTTGGGGTCGGTACAGTTGGGGCTGTTCCAGGCATGGCCACAGTTGGTCCAGGGCAGGTTCAAGGTGAAGGACGCGAAGAGGTAGTACAGTGACCAGGCAATGATGACATTGTAGTAAAAGCCAACATAGAGGGCAATGAGGATCACAGCATAGCCCACTCCTGTGTGGGGACAAAGAGGTCAGGCTTTCCCGGACCCAGTCTCAGAGCTGTCCCCTCAACCCCAGAAGTAGACACTCCAGCCACTGTGCACTCCTGTATGGAGACAGAGGTCAGACTTTCCTGGACCAGTCTCAGAGCTGTCCCCTCACCCCCAGAGGTAGGCTACAGTCACTAGGCACTCTTGTACCTCTCTTTTTTTTTTTTTTCTGGAGCGGATCGTCAGAGCCTCACCCATAATCTTTTGACACTGTAGCTCTCTTGGTCCGCTTACCAGGTAAATAAAGTGCCAAGGCCTTAATGCTACATCCGGTATCGGTGTATAAATCCTGCAGCTTTCTTGACAGGCAGGACAACACAGGGGTGTGTTTTCCCATTCTCTCTCCCTACCCATGGTGGAACTGACCAGGGATGGGCTCCTTCACTGAGACAGGTGCTCTGCCGCTAGCTGATGCTCCGGAGACCCTCTCAGCTTCCCTGATAACTCCTTACGTCCTTCCCCAGGCCCTGGTTTTAGGAGAAGATCTAACCAAGCACCCTCTGCTTGTTTTCATGCGTGTGTTTGTTGCTTTCAACTGTTGAGCTTGGTAGAATTTAACCTTGTAGCTGCTCGCAGCCATTTTTACTAATAATGGATAAAAGTGTACCTGGGAATGAGTCTAGCATAGGAGGAAACACACAAGAGAGACAGAAAGATTCCCGACAGGCACCTGGATCAAAAAAGTGTGTGTGTGTGTGTACATGTACACATATATATACCATAATGAAGCCCATCTCTTTGTATGCTAACTTTATAAATTAGTCATAATTTTTAAAAATATAAAAAGAATACTAAAATGAAACCATCTTGAGTTAGACCTCAGGTGACCTAACAGGAAAGATGCTAATCCATGTGTCTTGTATGACTTTTATGTCAGCCTGTCCTCCTCATCACTAAGCCAGGATATACAGGTGCTGAAGAGACCCTTGCCTCTTAAGGAGAGGATCATGGGATATACCCTATAGTCACTGTCTCCATTTTCCTAACCAGTGTTTCAGAGATACTGGCCTTATTCCACATCCTTCTCCCAAAAGTCTAGGGGATGGAGAATGGCAGTTGTCATGGCTACTTCCCACAGACCTGTTCTAAATTCAAGTACTAGTTAACCTCACAGCACTCACAACTGTTGTGTTGAGCTGTCTAAGGCAGTTTTCTGCTTGAAGTTGAAGGCATCTGTGATCAACTTACCATGCCTGCCACAAGAAAAAGACGTGAGAGCAGGGGTATGCTATCTTTGTATTTCCCACATATAAAAATCCTCTAGTCATTTGTTTAACTAGTGGGGCCTAGCCTGGAGTTTCAGGCTACACCTCAGGTACCCTAGTGTATTTGTGTAAATTTGAATGGTGGACAATCTTGACATTGTCAATGCCCATAGTCCCATGTGATGGTGGGTCTACCTTAAATCTCACCTTAGGAGCAGATTCTTCAGGATACACCAAGAAAGGCTTTGGAGAAAATATTGGTCTTGCCTCAGATCACTCTTACCTTTGAAGAAAGGGCAGATCTTCCACACTGTGGCTGCCCCCTCCCGGTTGAACTGCCCCAGAGCCAGCTCCATGTAAAACAGAGGCATCCCAGCAATGATGAGGAACAGTGTATATGGAATCAGGAAGGCACCTACAAGACATAGAGGCAACATTAGACCTGCAGGATAGATACCCCTTAAAGGTTACCTCTCTACATTAGCTGCAAGGAACCTGTTCATCTACTCATCTGCCCACTTCCTAGAGGAAGTTTTGTGGCAATAGAGTTATGCAGAACACTTGATCGACATAATGGTCATAGTGTTCATAACCATAACAGTGCTTGTCTGCAGTCAGATGAGTAAAGTTTGCGAGAAGCAAGGAAGCAGAGCTGTGTTTCCACAGCTTCTCCCAGCCTTCAGAGCATACTGCATGCCATGAAGCACCACAAGAGACAGCCTCCACCAAACTCACCTAAACCCAGAACCTGTCCCCCCATGAAGCTTCACTCTGGAAACTCCCATGTAAGGCCAGCCTTTCCTTTCAAGGCAAGATGACTGAGACCAGACAGGGAGTGAGCGTGCCTAAGGTGACATGTGGAGTCTTCCTTTCTCACACTGGTATCCTTGCAAGACTTCACATGGCTTCCCCAAACCTGATTTTACTGCATTCCCCTTAGAGTGTCACAGAACCCCGTGAGAAACTGTTACAATCAGGATCATTGGGTCCCCTGGGAGACATTGTTAAGCAGAGAGAGAAGTCAATACTTCCTGATGTAATTTCAGACAGAAGGTAAATTCTCTTTCAGGGTTTCTTCCTGCCCATGGGGCTCACGCTGCTGCTGTAGGTTGCTTAAGGAGAAGGCTGCTACAAAGGGGCCATAAGAAGTCCACCTGCTGAGGCAGAGGTAGAACATGAAGGGGGTTCTAGGCCACCAGAGGCAATTCTGGTGAGGTGGGACATGTCTCAATGTCAGGGACAATTCTCTGTGTACCCTGACACCCTCAGGGAGCAACATGGGCCATGAGCTCTGGCTCATGCCATGCCTAGGATTGTATGTATGCCATGTCTGTAGGATCAAAGTAAAACTGTAGCTCCTTTCCTGGGACAGCCAGCACAAAACCAGACTCCTCCTGGATTTCTGAATGAGGTGCTCAAAACTTAGAAACCTCTGACCCATCTGCACCAGGAAAATGAGCAGCATTGTAAGTGTGAGAAGAGGACAACATCGGTGATTTTAACACAGGGATCAGCAACTCCCTGTGGCTAAGCCCCTGAAGTGGTACAGACACTTTCCATGCAGCCTCA
Organism: Rattus norvegicus; assembly: GCF_021556685.1. Lineage (NCBI taxonomy): Eukaryota > Metazoa > Chordata > Mammalia > Rodentia > Muridae > Rattus > Rattus norvegicus. The sequence continues at coordinate 28,570,332 of NC_141552.1, forward strand.
TTAGATCCTTAGAGCAGTTCTACAGAGCTACATTTCTACAGATCATTGCTCACTCCGTTTTGTGGGTAGAAGCTGAAGCTCTTCACTAGAAAAGAACGGAGGCAAAGGTACACATTATCCAGGGTCAAACTCACCCGGTGACTCAGTGTCTGCCTCTGAAGGAAAAGCCTGGGGCTCTCAAAGCATGACGTGCTGGTCCTGTGGCTGCAAGACTGAGATCATTCCCAGCTAGAGATAGGCCAAGGGTGGAGAACAGGAAAACCTACGGCAAACTTTATCATGCGTGTCATGGAAGGCACTAGAATCTGGGTTTGGCTTTACTGCACAGAACTCTTCTGGTAGCAAACCAGTGCTGTGACCCCTTTCCAGAGGTGGAGACTAAGACTTAGGGACAAATCGAAGTGAGCTGAGCAGACTTATATGTTGGGTAAGTGATACCTATAGGATTTAGGCCATGATAGGGTTGACTCCTGAGTTCTAGGCCCAGCATACCCTGAGGAGTCTAAAACATTCTGGTACAGATAAAGGATATAAATACGATTAAAGCAAGAGGGATATTTGAGGATCTAGGACAAGCCAAGCTATCCAGTCTCTTTGTCATAGGCTAACCCAGCACACCACACTCTGCTCCAGGTTGGAATTCTTTGTGATACCACATGTCAGGGTCTCCTTTCTTCCACTTAACTTCTGCCTCAGTCCCCTCTCTCACAGGAAGGACCCTTCTGGAGTCTGCTCACATAGCTGACAGGGATAGCTGTGATAACTACTTCAGGGATAGTGTGTAGCACTGAATGTGGGGAGGCCATGGGCTTAGGGAAAGTAACATCTCATTTAACGGGGACCCAGTCTATGCCAGACCGCACTAGTTGCACACAGTACTCATTTAGAACTCACCGTGAGAGAGAAGCACCACTATCCCAGCTCTGCAGGCAAGAACACTGAGGCTTAGGGGGAAAAAAAGCTGCTTCTCCACACTAGAAAACATTTACAGCTTAGATTCAAAGCTTGATTTTTCTGGGTCCCAGTCTGCTGTCAAGTAGAAAGCTAGGTCCTAAAACAAGCGAGTAAGTCTGATGGTGGTTCTAAGACTTGCCAACCTGGGTTCCACATTGTCTTTAACATGGCCAAGGTAAAGAACTCAGTCAGTCCACCACAGGCTTGTTTTAACTCATGCCCTTAAACACCCAGCAAGTCACTCAGTTTGAAGCCCATCTCCCCTTTCGCCGTCTTCAAGTTGCCATAAAGTGAGGGAGCACAGACATCGATAATATCGGTCCATGTGAGCCACAGCTCCCCACAGGAATGACTCTCATGTGGACCAATGGATGTTTTGTGGACTACAAATCCCAGAAGACACTAGAATGGTGACATGGGGAATGTAGGAGGGGTCAGAAGGAAGAAATGAAATTATATTTTTAAAATGTAATGGAGACATGGTATAAGTGAAAAGCAGAAAGTATCCACGGTTCAATGACTCTGTTAAAAGAGGACATTAAGTAACAAACTGGTGGGAGCATTCTTACAATGATGGTGGAGGTGGTGGTGGTGGTGATGGTGGTGGTGGTGGTGGTGGTGGTGGTGGTGGTGGTGGTGGTGGTGGTGATGTTAAGTTAAGAAGGAGCTTCAGAAGGGTTGGGGATTTAGCTCAGTGGTAGAGAGCTTGCCTAGCAACCTCAAGACCATGGGTTCGGTCCCCAGCTCCAAAAAAAAAAAAAAAGGAGCTTCAGAGTAGCTGGGAAGGACACCTCTTTATATCCAGCTCAGCAACATTATCTAAAGGCTGCATGCAAATGTATCAGTCTGAAAGAACTGTTGCTGCCATGCCCTAATGTCCCTGATATCTCCTGTATGGCCAGGCGTTACAGTAAGCCTCATACAGGACCTGAAAGTCCAGAATCCAGTCATGGCTCTGAAGTGCTCTGATTTTTAAGTACAGAGCTCACATGAGCAGACCTGGGAAAACCAGGGCAGGATACACCTCTATGAGGCCTCAGCTTCTAACCAGAGCAGGATATACATCTCTGAGGGCTCAACTTTGAGGAGGTCCCCAAAACATAGGACTTCACAGCCTCACACACTCACATATACTCATGTTAGAACTAGATCTTGTGTGCGCACACACACACACACACACACACACACACACACACACACAGAGAGAGAGAGAGAGAGAGAGAGAGAGAGAGAGAGAGAGAGAGAGAGAGAGAGAGATTCACATCATCTTACAAGGAAGAGAAGTGTCCAGAGAGAGGTGTCCATTGTAAAAGAGACTCTGGCCAAAGGCCTTTGAATACATTTGGTAAAAACTGAAAAGCATACACCTCTCGGGGTCACTGACACTTCCAAATAGCACCTCCATTATATAGAGGAACTCTACTGGCCAAGAGGTTCTGGAATTTTCTGTGAAAATGCTGGTTCATCAGGAAGAAAAGCCACCAGCCGCTGAGATCATTAGATAGCCTCCTGAGAAGGTAAGGGGATCTGTTTAAAGGTGACTGGGGATAGAGGAAGAAGGGCCACTGAGAGGAATGGGAGGGCCCGACTCTGAGGAACTAGGGTGACGTCACCAGAAGCTGCAGCAGAAGGAGCAAGGTCATCAAGAGCAGCCTTCTGAGGACAGACTTCCTTCAGCATTCTGGCCAATCTGAGAAGTGAGAATGCACAAGATGGTTTCCTGAATACCTGCAGCTCATCTGTGGGCTGTCACTGCCTGAGGCTCCCATCAGGACCAACGATGCCTTGGCCAATACCTAAAATATCCAGATTTGGTCCATTGGAGCATCTCAGGGACTAGCATCTCAGTCCAGCAAACTATCCAACCACAACTGTTGGATCCAAATAACAACTCCAGCCACAACTGTTCATTAAACCCTATCTCCTTCCTTATTTTGGCAAGAGACCTTTATAATAGTTCTGTTAAAAGGTCCAAGTTTGGAATTCTCAGCTCTTAGACTTTAGGCCACATAAAGCCTCTGGAATATGCTATTGGGCTCTCCTGTCCCGTGCCTGGGTTCTGTTCCCTGAAGGTAATGATGTCCTGACCTGCACAGTTTTCAACAGATCCCTAGAGCCATTTGCCCAGAAAAACCCAGAGCCAGGTATCTGGAGCATTGTTAGGTTGAGGGACAATGACTCTCTCATTTTTATGTGTGACTCATGCTGACCTCCTGCCCGAGTCTTGATACTCAGGAGCAGCTCCAGTCTAGTAGCACAAGGTGCTTGCAGAAGGAATCAGTTCCTCCCAGAGGTCAGTGGGGGTGGGACTCAGGGGAAGGAGTTTGGAGGCCACTGCTCTCTATGCAACACCTCTCCTTACATGGTCATGCCTCAACATGACGTGTCCTTGTGGATTCTGGTTCCCTATCTCCTTCCTTTAGTCTCCTTCAAAGCTTGAAGGGGCTCGAGACCCCATATGTACAACAATGCCAACCAACCAGAGCTTCCAGGAACTAAGCCACTACCTAAAGACTATACATGGACTGACCCTGGACTCTGACCTCATAGGTAGCAATGAATAGCCTAGTAAGAGCACCAGTGGAAGGGGAAGCCCTTGGTCCTGCCAAGACTGAACCCCCAGTGAATGTGATTGTTGGGGGGGGAGGGTGGCAATGGGGGAGGATGGGGAGGGGAACACCAATAGAGAAGGGGAGGAGGAGGGGCTAGGGGGATGTTGGCCCGGAAACCGGGAAAGGGAATAACAATTGAAATGTAAATAAGAAATACCCAATTTAATAAAGATGGAGGGGGAAAAAAAAAGGAAAGTGTCTTGGATGCTCAGAACTATATTACTACAAGAAATGTCACCCATAGCAGAACTGAGTAGGACCTCACTTCCCACATTTGAAACCAGCATGAATTTTTACAACATCTTCGGCAGACTGTAACTCCCTACAGGCAGGGGTTGTCTTGCATGTGTCTCTGTACTATGGGGTGTCATTCATCAATGGGTTTCTCTAGAATAAATAGGTCTCTGTAGTGACTCATATTGAGGGTACCACTTATGAAAGCCCTGGGCCTCTTCCAAGAGACCTAGTGCTTAATCCTCACTTAGGCAATAGGGTTTGAGACTGCAGGACAAGATACTCAGGAGTACCATGTGAGAAGGGGTGCTGCATAGAGAGAAGTTGCCTCCAAACTCATTGCCCTCAGTCCCCCCTCCACTGACCTCTGAGAGGAGCTGATTGTCTACAAGTGCAGTGTGCTTCTTGACTGGAGCCGTTCCCGGTTTGTTTTTCCCCTCTCCATTAAATCCCATCTGGTTGGGAACAGCCCCTCAGAGCCTTTTCTTCAGCGAAGGGTAGCGGGCCGCTAGACAATAATGAACCTGGATCAGTACCTTGCCCCTTCCAACTGGCAAGCACACACCACAGCTGGGGTCCCATTCTGGTTGGTTCCTTTTGCATGTGAGCTCAAGAATGTGTCACCTGAACAAGATCCTTATGTGGATAACCCTGTATCCAAATCAGACATAAAGGTATCAAGTTGAAGGGGAGGGAGGAGGGGATAGGGGGCTTACGGACAGGAAACCGGGAAATGGAATAACATTTGAAATGTAAATAAAGAAATATATCCAATAAAAGAGGGGGGGGGGAGAAAAGAAAATGCTATATGAAATAGTATTTAAAGCTGATTTCTACTCCATAATTTTTTGTATGTTTTAGGTTCCGTTTGTTGACATAAAAGTACTTAGAATTAAAAAGTAAAAAGGTATCAAGTTGAAAACCCCCAGGTGTTTGCATCAGCACCGCCTTCATTTGTGCTAACGAGGAGCCCAGGCATGTGTGTAGTGAGGAAAGTGCTGTAAACTCAGAATTATGCTATCTCGTGCAGGAACGCTAAGCCCACTGTCCAGGTGAGCAGTCCATAGTGACGTGCTAGAGACCAGATGTCCTCAACCGTTCTAGGGTCCCTGGTCTTCCTTTAACACAGTTCCTTATGCTGTATTGATGCAGCCATAAAGCTAGTTCACTGTTACTTCACAACTGCAATTTTGCTACTGCAATGAATTGTAATATCAATATCAGATATGCCCGATATCCGATATGTAGCCTCCAAAGGGGCTGTGACCCAGAGGTTGAGAACCACTGCAAAAGACTGTCTGGACATGCCCACCGTTTGCTTCCTAAATCTGCCACATTGTGACCTCAGGCTTAAGGAATTCTTTTTTTTTTTTAACCTTATCCCCTTTACCAAATTCTCTTCAGATTAAATTCTACTCTTCTTAGAATTAGGACCTCATTCTATACCTGCGTTAACCATGTAGCCAGTATCATCAAAAATATAAAAATGGCAGCATTTGTATTTTGCCTCTACTATGCGACATTATCCCAAGTTATTTATCTATATTGTCTGATGTTATCTGGTCCTGTAGAAAGGGCCAAAATTACCCACACACACACACTTTGCTACGCAAGGAAACTGAGCTTAGAGACACCATATAACTTGTCCAAGGACACTTCCCTACCAAATACCATACTCTGAGTCAAAGCCAGGTATGCTCAAATCCAAAGATCCACAGTCACCTCGAAATTCAGTGCGAGCACCATGCACAGAGGACAATCCAGAGGTCACCTCCAGACATGCGTACTCAGCCACCTGCATATTTGTTCCTTCCCAGAGACCAGCACAGACCCAACGTTGGGTTCAAAGGGAACGATCTGGAATGCGCAACCTGTCATCCCAGCAGCTGGTCTTCAGGAAGATGTTCAGACAGGCTGATCTTTGACAGTAATTCATTCATAAAACACTAGCCAGGGGCATAAACTATTGGCAACTTCGTCATTTCAAAACATTCTCCAGTCTGGGCCAGTATAAACACTCAGACTTGGAGGGTTCTATGTTAACACTGGCACCAAGGCATACAAATACCCAGGGCCAGGCTGGTAAAGAACAGGATGATGAAGCCTGGCTTGCATACAGCTGTAGTCAGGGCATTGGGGAGCAATGAATTGTTGGGTCATCTCAAATTATGCCCCTTTATATCAGGAATTTTAATGCCTGGGATCACAGTGAGTGGTGGGGTTGGGAATTAAACTCAACTCTTTGGCTTCTTCCAAGATAGAAGAAGAAGAAGGAGGAGGAGGAGGAGGAGGAGGAGGAGGAGGAGGAGGAGGAGGAGGAGGAGGAGGAGGAGGAGGAAGAGGAGGAGGAGGAGGAGGAGGAAGAGGAAGAAGAAGAAGAAGAAGAAGAAGAAGAAGAAGAAGAAGAAGAAGAAGAAGAAGAAGAAGAAGAAGAAGAAGAAGAAGAAGAAGAAGAAAACTGCCTACTCACTGCTCACCCATCTCTGGAGCTGGATTCAGAATTATTGAAGGAGAATGGGTCCACAAAGAACAGCATGAGGTCTCAGAGAAGATCAAGGCCTGAGGAGATGCTGAACATCCCCTGGAACAAGGAGTGGGAGCACTAAATGGGAGTGCTCTGTTCTCCAGATGACAGACTAGATGAGACTACCCTTCCCCAGAGCAACTGCAAACCTCCTAATCGGCCATGGAAATTCACTGATAGCAGCCCTTCCCGCTCAGTTTAGCATCCAAGATATCCACGGCCCAGCCCCAACTTGCCTCTCACCCTTATCTCTCCTGGCTTGCCCTCCAGCCAGTCTATGTTCCTTTCCCAAGGAGCCTTTTCCAGGTGGCTGCTAAAATGCTGTTTTTCCGAGCCCTCCCTGTCCAGAGCAGCTGAGTTCCAACCGCATTTCTCTTCCCCACCCCGAGTCACCCCTAAACAGCCCCTCCTTAAACCTCTACAGCAACAGTTGCTCCCCCATCCCTTTCCCATACTTTCCTAGAGATGCTGATAAAAAGAAGCAGCTACACTCTCTAAGACATGCATCACATAGGTTCTCCATGTGCACTCAAGTGTTTAGTCCTTATCCATGTGTGTAGCTGAACAAGAAGCTTGCACATATGAGAAAAGGCTAGAGAGTTGGCCCAACGTCATACATGTTTGAGACTGGAGCCTGTAACTTCACAGCCAAGACTCTTAATGTCTGGGCTGCACACGTATGCACGCACACACGCACGCACGCACACACAGGTATGCACACACCATCCTCTCTAACATGTCACTGTGTTAGTTCCTATAATGTTTCTGCCAAGGTTTGTGAAATTGGCAATAAGTCTCTGAGAGCTTGGATTATTCTGTTAATATGTTTGTTCACTACACATGGGTAGGAACTTTCTACCACATTCCTAGGACTTGGATCTTATTGGGGATTAAAAGCCAACAGTCTGTGCTCTCAACTTTTCTCAGCCTGCTTGGGAAACAGGTCCATAAAAGACAAATTGTGGAACAACGGGGGATAGGTCACTCCAGGACCAGTATATGCTGGAAAGGGAATGTCAGTCAATTTCAAAGAAAACTTTCCATCTGTGACAAACTTGCTGCACTTTGTCCCTGGGCACCCAACTTATCATCCAGCACACAGCAAGCGCTCTTCCCAAAACATGGCAGTGGCCAAGCGGACAGTTTCAGTGAGAGCCCTGGAATACCTATTTAGCTCACGTGTCCAGCTGGCCACCTGTGTTGCTTCAATTTCAAGGGGGCACATAACAATGAAAAAGAATTGTCACAGCACGGTAGTGAGGACTTCTGGGGACCAGTGCTCCAGGCAGACAGAATGGTGGCTCATACGTCCAGGTGGCCCCCACAGGTCCTAGCATCATGTCCTACACTGAGCTGACCCAGAGAAATATTGTTGATTAATGACTGTCTGATGTCTAGGGACAAGCAGTCTCAGACAGTCACTGAGGACATGCAACGTGTCCCACGGTCTCCCAATTTGTCATTTTTTTTCTTCATCGCCCTGCTTGTTACAAATATAGAATGCTACCCTTTTGTTGTTGTTACTGTTAGCCTCCAAGGGCCAGAATGCTCAAATCTTCCCAGAGTCCCTGGAGGATCCGCAACCACAAAGTGAGGAAAAGTTTCACCTTTGGGTGGTGTGTCCTTTCCTTAGCTCTCTCTCTCCGCCTACCAGCATCTCCAGATGAGAGCACTGAACCAGAAGAGTAGCAAGGGCCACCAGAGACAGGAAGCATCTCCTGAGACTAGGGACCCTTGCCTTATCTGGAGTATCTAATGGTGACAGACTCATATCAGGAAGGGCTCACAGGACAGCTCATCAGTGGGCTCTTCTTCCTCAGTGAGAGCTGATGCTTCAACATGCAACACAGTCAACTCAGAGTCACCTGCCCTCTTTGGCGACCACACCCTCTTTACAAATACAGAGTATTGTTTATCCCAAAGCAAGTGTCCAGACGGAATACAGAAATAAAGAACTATTCATCTTGGTTTCTGAAGGCATAAGCTTCCCACACCCCCAGACCCTGTAAATTGTCACCCTGCCTCCAGCTGACTTCCCTTAAATTCCAAGTTAGAACTACTTTGTGGCATGGTGATCCACGGACAGGCCAATGCCTTCCTCTAGAAGTCCATATCCTTAGGCTCTGTGCAGGGCACTCCTCAACTTATATCTGAGTAAAGGTGGTGGGGCTGGGGTGGTTTGGCCATGCTAAGCTCCAAACCCTTCAGAAAGGAGCCCGAGTCTACCTCCGTGGTGCTGTATGTGGCCTGTGGGTTCATTCCAGAGCAGATGGGTAAAATGACAGCTCATCACGAAGAGGACAAAAGGGCTTGTCTGCTTGGTGTCTTCTCCAGGCTTGTATGCACTGGGCTTCACAACTTGGCCAGAGCTTGCAAAGCTAACAAGGACACTCCAGTCCCCAGGAGTGCCTCAAGGTCCCATTCAGCTCTTGGCATCCAGTATCCTGATCTCATGAAAGCTGTGTACACTTACCCCTGTAGCCCGCTGAGGATCCAAGGGCTCTCATTTTATCCAGCCTAACGCCTGAGCTCCAAGGTTGAGTGCTAGAATTATCGTCAAATCTTGTGTCTTGACTGGAACATCCCAAACTTTTCTCTACTCCCTTTTCTGCGTCACAGCATTGACTCTGAGTCCCTGGCCCGACCAGATGCCTTCTATGCTGTCCCTGAGCCCTTGTGCCTACTACTATTCAAGGTTCTGCCTCTATTTCCCTAACAGAAACTACCCAGATCCTTTTTCTCAGTACCCTTAAGAGTTCTTTCCTGCACACTAAATTTTTTCTGTGTCTCCTCTTTTCCTCCATGTGCATCCCTGCTCCCTCCCCAGACAATGCCACAAGAACAGGCAGCATCCCAAAAGCTTCAGCCAACCCTGTGCTCACCACCACCATTCTTGTAGCAGAGATAGGGGAAGCGCCACACATTGGCCAGGTCCACTGCGAAGCCCACCACAGACAGCAGGAAATCAATCTTCTTGCCCCAAGTCTCCCGGGGCTGCGCGTCACCATCCTGGGATGCCAGGAGACACTGGACGCCGTTGCGCTCCTTCACCACTAGCAGATCGGCGGTTTTGCAGGGCCTCAGGGGCTGCTCGGGCAGCTGGTCCGCCCCGCCGAGCTCAGGCTGCACCTGCGGCTTCATTCGTGCCAGAAGCATGGGTGCGGCTGGAGAGAGGGACTTCGGAGGCACTGGGGACACACCAAAGTTCAAGTTCTGCTCGTATGAAAGGAGAAAAAGCAGTCAACAAGGCTTGCCTCCCGTTTGCACCAACTGAGACCACCCAAGGGAACCCAGATGTCAGGATCCGTGCGCTGAGCGGACTCAGGCTTCCTAGAAAAGGAGTGCCTGAGTTGGGAATTTTTGGACACTAAGGTTGTGACGTGCGTCCGACTGGGACAGAATTTATAGGTGGGGACCTCCTCGGGCCGCCCTGTGGGTCGGGCTAAAGACCCCGCCGAGGTCTACCTGGGTCATTCACTGTCCCCTCCCCTTCCCTAAATGCCAAGTTTCTTGCGGGCCCTGAGGGACCGAAGTTGACTGGAGGCCCCTATCCAGCTCCGGGGAACGCCCTCCGACAGCACTAGGAGCCTTTGGGGACACTCTAGAGGGTGCAGCCGCTCACGATGTGCCTCGGAGCCGGTCTGCACACTTACCGGTCCCGCGCGCACAGAGCGCACTCACGTGGCGGACAGCACGGGGATCCCGGGCTCCAGCCGGGGCTGGGGCTGGGCTCCGCCGCGTGGCACTCAGGCGGGGCCCGGGAGCGCTGCGGGGACGGGGTGGCCGGCAGGACGCGGGCTGGCTGGCTCTGGCCGCGCCAGGAGGAGGCCGACCTGGTAATGTAGCCTGTGCCCCAGGTAACGCGCCTATTGCATTAGCCCCGCGCCCAGCCCGCTCGGTCTGGAGCCTGTTAGCGCTAATGCAGACTGACAGCGTGGCCGGGACTGGCAGAGGCGGGGGCGCAGCTCCCAAGGGCTCCGGGGTGGCGGGTGCCGGACTCTCAGAGACTCGGGGGATCTGGCTTAGCACCCTTTCCAGGCAGCTCCCCAAAACACCTGGCTCTGACCTCTGGACAGAGGAAGAGAGCAACAGATTCCCAGAACTCCCAGAAGTCTGTCAAAGGGGAGTTGTAAAGACACAGGGAAGCAGTCACCACCCCAGTGACACCAGCATTGTCATACACCCAAGCCACTTAACCTACTTGGTGAGAGTTTTCTCCACCAGCAGAATGGGAACTTAGTGCTCCGAGATGAAGACTGTGACTGGTGGCCTGCAGGCTCGGCCTTTTGGGCAGTTTTGTTTGGCCGGCTCTGCTGGTTGAAAGGTCATAGACAGATTTTACTCCTGGCTCCATTTGTGACCAGGCTGTGACCTTGATCTTGGGGTCTGTGGCCCTGATCTATAAGGCTGAGAACTGATACCCACTCGTTCTCAAAAATGCTCCCCGTATGCCAAATCAAGCCTTTTTAGTTTCCCACTAGTGGACGACACCTTCAAAGAGCCGGTTGTTTGGTCCCGGAAACAGGAGGGAAACAGGAAACACAATAAATAAATACTTATTACTCACTCGTGTGGTATGGACTGGGGGCGGGTAAAGCAAAGTAAGAAAATGGATGGAAAAAGCAAAGTAGGGCTGCACATTTTTAACAATATGTTCTATAGTGTTTAAGCATGAACTACTTGGACCTGAGAGTTTACTTACCCAACTTCTTGTGTCTGAATCAACCCTGAAAGGAAGATCGCAGAGACAATCCCAGACACCTAGTGTGCAAAGAGCTTACCGCCCTTAGAACTGCTTGTGGTCATAGGAGAACAGGACTTTGGGGAAGCCAAATTAGTAAGGTCAGCAGGCAGGAATGTAGGGAAGACACAAAACAGTACGGGAAGACGCTTAGATAAGCCTAGCCGCACTGATCTTTCTACACTTTCAACATTCCAAGCTCAAAGCTACCCATGGGCACTTGCATTAGCTCTGACTTCCATCTAAGTTGTTCAGGTCTTAGTGAAGATATTCCTTCTTAGACTTGTGCATCTAGAAGTCGCCCCCATCCTCCATCAGATCACTGATGCAATTTATTAATTATTAATTAATTAATAATTGATTAATTGATCTCCCTTTTAGTGGCAGTTGAGCTCTAGAAGAACCAAGTATTGTCTACCTTATCCACCTGTGTCTCTGGCACTAGAACTCACTAAACACTACATAAAATGAATGTGTGACTAAATATGGGGATATTTAAAGAATTTCACACACAGGGCCAGCAACACAGGTATCCTGTGGAGAGGATACAGAGAGGAGAGGAGGGGACAGCCTGAGGGTGGGAGATTCACCCTGATCTCTTGGTGACTGATGCAGGAAGCAGGAAATTAGGCCAAGGGTGGACCTGAGGTTTCAGTATGAGAACTGAAGGCAATAGGTTCCTGCTCATCGAGAGTGGTCATCTCAGGACCTCTATGACAAACCTATAAGGAAGGAACACACATAATCTGAAGTTCAAGAGGTCTGTCTGAGGCCCAACATGTGGGAGGTGTCAGGGCAGAGCTGAAAAGGACACTCAGATCTCCTGGTCCCCCAATCTCTGGTCCCCCCTTCTATTATGGATAAAGACACCTGAATCTCTCTAGCTAACCGGATGTGCCCCACTCTGTTTCATGCCTGTCCAGCTGGTGTTCGAACTCTGAGAACCTCATTCCTGTACGCCTATGACGCCCCCCAACCCCTCTCCTGCTCACCCCATTTCCCCCATCTCCAGCCATACAATCATTCCCAGTTGCCAGAGAAATTCTTGAAATTCAAGTCCAAGACCATTACCTGAAATCCCACAGACACCCAGTATGGCTGTATGAACCATGGATGCAGAATAGTCTCGTTTTTCTCCTTTGGGACACTTGGTATTTATCTGCCCATTTGAGCATTTGATACTTGGCCAGTCGGAAAAAGATAACACAATTTCAAATGATTCCCCCTGCCTCTCCAAGATGACACACAAACAGGGTCAGCAGTGCAGACAAGATTTCGCTTGCCCATCCATTGCCATTAATTTTCTTCTTGCTTTCCCCAAGCCTTCCCTCCTCCTTCAAGATTGCTCAATGCTTATACATGCTTGCTGCTCTTGGAGAAGACTCAGATTTAGTTCCCCGCACCCACATGACAGCTAGCATCTACCTCTAACTGCCCTTTCCTCTTCTGACCTCCACAGACATCAGGCATGGATGTGGTGCTTAGACAGACATCCGTGCAGGCAGAACACTCATACACAAAAATAAAATAAGTCTTCAAAATATACTTTCTTCTTTAGCACATGGGTGATATTTAAGAACTAATATTATGGTTTTATAATATTAAAACCTGCTGAGTTTTAATATACTCTTCTCATCCACTTGTCTATTTGGGGAATTCCTGTTCAACCTCTCAAACCTCCAAGGCCATGTGCAATGCAAAATCTTCCCTGACAAGCAACGCTCACCAGAGTCAGGTCCTACTTTTTATAGGGCTTTGTGCTTGCCTGGTATAGTTGTTTGTGCAATTCCTCTATGCAGGATGAGGATCTGATCTAATTTACTACATAGCTGGAACTGCAGAAACTCATACAAGACAGAAGGGGAAGGGCACATGCCCCTTGCTTGGGGTAGTTAATGTTGGAGTCATCCAACACAGAACTTGAAACGAAGGTCAGAATGTGTGAGGGAGGGAACTTCTGGGAGGACTTTAGAGAGTTAAGAAAGCCAGGCAGGAAAGGGCATGAGACCCGGAGAAGGTGGGTTAAAGAGTAGTTCATGAAATCAGCAACTGGTGTCATCCTGCTAGGACCTCAGAGGCACAGCATATGCCCTGGAGTTGTCCCCCCAAGGAGAAAGCTAAAAGGTTTACCCATGAAATGTGTTCCCAATTATCTACTCTTTTCAAGTGCTTCCTATCTGACCGAGGGTGAGTATGTGTCTGCGGCCAGAGAAGGGGTCTCAGTAGAGATCCAGGTCCTGGAAGTGTCTCTTGCAGGATGGAGAGAAACATTCCCCTCACTACATGGACATTACCAGAAGGCTGATTGGCAAGTCCTCAGAGTTCCCGCTGTGGCTTCCAAGACATCTGGGAGACTCAGTAAGGACACCAGGCTAGGGCTGGGCTAAAGGAGAAGATGTCTCCTCCATTTCTGGCTCAAACTCCCTACTCCTAGTTCTAAGGGCCATTGGGGCCATGTGGCTTCTCTCCTGCTCTGTGTCCTGCCCACCAGGTGGCCCGAGGGCAAGTAGTGGGCAGGAGGCTGCAGTATTATCAGAGCTAGCATGGTCTCTGGGGAGGCGTCATTTCCACTTACCAAGGCACTTGGTGACACAGGCCATGAGATGCAAAGCAATCTCTGGGGCTGTTAGTCCATCTTCGGTCACCGTCCTGCAGACACCAGGTTTTGACAAACAGAGCTTGGGCTGGGGTGCATCTGGAATCCAAAGGACTGAGTCCTGGAGGCACTTTTGCAGCCTTTATGTTTAAGGCATTGTAGGAGAAATTAAAGCAGGAAAAAAAGAAAATACCTGTATGTTCTCTCTCCCCCCTCCACCTTCCTCCCCAGTCTTCTGCCTTCTCTCCCTCTCCCTCTCTCTCCCTTTGCCTTTCCCTCTCCCTTCCTCCCCATCTCTCCTTCCCTCCCCATTAGGATATTAAAGCTCTTTCATTGAAGTTGGTCTGCCCAGCGTTATTGATCATTGGTTTAACCTGTGTTCTAAAGACAAGTAACATAACAAGTCACCCCCAATATAAAACCTTCATGAGTTACAAAAAGATCTGTCTCCACACACTTCCCACTAAAACTTCTTGGGGCTCTTAAAGCTTCTTGCCTAGAACACTGTGGCTCAGTCCTGGGTGTCTTCTCTGTCAAGTTCTAAGCCCAGTTGACCCCCTGTATTCACTGGCATTGGAGAGCAATGGTTCGTCCCTTGAGGACCTCCACCTTTAAATCCTCTGCCTGGATCTCTGCTCTGGGTTCCAGCACTCCGGATTCAGCTACACTCTAGGCCTCTCCACATGAAACAGAGCCAATGAGTACCTAAAACTAGTCAAGAGCAAATCAAAGCTCCTGGCGCCCAAACCTGACTTCCACAGTTGCCTCAGTCTAGGTTACACTTTCTCCCTCTTTTTGCTTCCCGAGGCAGTGAGCTTGAAGTCAGCTTGATTCCTCTTGCTTTTATATCTAACCCTGCACAGCTTCTGTGGACTCTAAATCATGTCACATCTCAGCACCTCCGAGGTGACTTCCCTGTTCCAAGCCTTATCACCTCCTGCCAGGATGGTTGGGACAGTCTCCAGGTGGCCTCCCCTGCTTCTCTCCAGTCCTCTGTGACTTAAATCCTCCAGGACTACCAGGAAGATGCTTTGCACATGTTTACTTCTGGTTACCCTCGCTCTTCAATGGCTCCTGTCTTATTTGGGACAAAATCTAAAATTCTTCCCTACCCAATGAGACTTGTTTGCACCGGTCAGGTGAAGCCCCACGGCCTCTACATCAATCAGGGACTGTGATGTGAGAGGTAAGGGGAACAAAAAGAGCAGAAAGGCTATCTGAGGTTTGCTTGGGCTCTGCAGCTGTGGCTGAAGGCCATCATCAAGGTGAGATAGGGCACAAGAAGAATAAAAGTAGGGCAAGAGAAGAACCAGGAAAGAGAAGGGAAAAGTATGTCCAGAAGACATGGTTCAGTCTCGTGGAAGGAATGGGGATTTTCTTTCTTTCTATGCCTACCCAGATATATCCTTGGATGGCCTTATTGTGCCCATGAGAGTTACAAGACAGAGGTCTAATACCTGGCTCCTGGCTCTCCCCTGGGTAGAGGGAATATAATCAGCCTAGCATGGGACCTTTGTCCATGTTGGAATATCAAAGTAGGTGGAAGCTCAGAAACAACCATGAAAGTTGTATCAGACAGGTATTGCATAAGTGGCCACTTGAGTCCATAAGGAAGCATGGACTTGCTTCCCAGAGATGGCATCAATGCACCATTCTTGACTGAATATGAAACCCATCGAGTATTTTTAAAAAGCATAAGAACACTGTGAACAGTTCACAGTTTTTAATAATTATTTTATGAATACACAGACTCCATTCAGTCCAGGAACGGTTAAGTAGGGTGTCCCCATGTCCCACAAGGCCTTGTTCTAATAGCATACACACAGCCCACCCCAAAAGTAAATTATTGCCCCTACCTTTATCTTTATGGTGTTACTAGCTGTGAATTTATTCCCAAGTACTGTGTTGTTTGGTTTTAATTATATAATTTTTAAAAAGATTTATCCAGAATGATGGCATTTGCCATAGTTGCCTAATTTTCATTGTCATATATATTCATTCTGTGGGATAGATGATCACAATTTACTTATTTATTAGGCATGAAAGACATGGAGTTTAGGGTTGTTTCCAGGGTGTATGTGTGTCCTAGGGGGTGTTGGAGGACTCTATCTTGTTGGGATAACTCAAACAATCCTATCCATAAACATGTTAAAATTATCTTTCATCCATATCTACAAGAATTTCTCCAGGAAGTGTTCTTGAAATTGCTCTGGTGTTTGTTTGTTTGTTCTTAGGTTATGCTCAGCTTGATGAAGAAATGACAGCACCGTTTCCTAAGTGATTGAACCAACCACTGCTCCCTCTAGCCACCTGTCAGTTCCCAGTTCTCATGTTCAGATCCCCACTAACCTTGGTGTTTGTTTTCTGGGCTGTTAATCCTTGTCTATCTTCTGAGCATGAGATAGTGTTTTATTGTGGTGACTTTGCACTTCTCTCACTGTAATCATACTGCGTCCCTTCTCCCATGTCTCTGGGTCCTTTGCATTTTCTTTTCTTCTGGGTCAATGATGGCACATCTGACCGGTTGTCCATTGACTTGTCTTAACTCAAAGAAGCTCCTGAAGCATGCTGGCTGCTCACCTTGCTGTGTTATGTGCAAGCATTTTCTATTTGGTTGCACAAAACACTTCTCTGTTCACGATTCTGCTAGAAACCTTTTGCTTTCACTACAATTAGATATGTCAACCTTTCCCTACCGTTCATGTGTTTTGGTGAAATTTGAGAAGTTCTTTCCTTGCTGTCATTTCCCTTCATTATATGCTAAACTTTCACAGTTTGGGTCCTTCATAGTTCTGTGATCCATTCAGTGAGAGTTGTATGGAAGGAATTTCATTCATTTTTTGTAAGAACAACCGATAATGGATTATCTTGGTAGAACTATCAAGTAGTCACTTCTCTGCTTTGATTAACAGTCTCCTCTATGGTTTAGCTTCTTCTGGGCTTTCTCTTCTGGGTCTATTGATCTATTTATCTGTAAGCATCGAATACCTCACTGGCTTAATAACCATTACTTTACATTCCTAGCTACAGAGAAAACCGGCCAGTCCTTCTTCATTGAAAGTGTTCTAACTTTACTCCTATTTAAACTCCATGTTTCACCTGCAGAGTTCTAGGGGGAGTGGATCGTTGTAGTTCAACAGTGACTGTGCTCTGTCTGAGGTCTGTCTGAAGGGAGCCGACCTCTTCAGAGGGTCTGATCCTCTCATCTGAGAATAGAGGGCACGATGTCTCCAGCTTCCTTGGTGTGCGAAGCATTTTAGTCCTCGTGTGGAGCATCCGAAGCAGAATGGCACCAGGACTAAAGCACATCGTCAGATACTGTGTGGCCTGAGTTTTAATACTTTCCCCGGCACCGAGTGCTCGCAAACTCTTGGCTGAGTTCCTCCGATTCCTTATCTCTAAAGGGTGTCCGTTGTGTAAGTGTGTGAGCTGCTGCTGCTGCTGCTGCTGCTGCTACTGCTGCTGCTGCTGCTGCTGCTGCTGCTGCTGCTGCTGCTGCTGCTGCTGCTGCTGCTGGTGGTTTGGTGGCCACAGTGGTGGTGGTGGTAATGACTTGGTGGTACCTCATGGAGCTGCTAAGGGGATTAATGAGTAAATAAACACAAAGCCTTTAGAACAGCACCCACATATCAGTATTTCTCATAAATCTTTTGGAGGTACAGAATTTGATCCCCAGAATTTTAAGTTAGGCCCACCTGACTTCAACTTCCACGACCAGGAAGAGGCAGGAGCCGTGGGTTGGGGTTACAGCTTTGAGTGCAGCTTTTAGAGTTCTAACTCGACGCCAGCTTCAGTGCTTCACATCAACCTTCGTTCGTCGGATGATTTTTCAGACTCGATTTCCCCATCTGTAAACTGGGCATGACAGCCCCTGTGGTACAAGTGTTTCCAGGCTCTGGGATTATCAGTAGGATTTATGTTTTTTGTTTTTTGTTTTTTGTTTTTTTTTTCTTTTTTTCGGAGCTGGGGACCGAACCCAGGGCCTTGCGCTTGCTAGGCAAGTGCTCTACCGCTGAGCTAAATCCCCAACCCCAGGATTTATGTTTTTAAGGCCGTTGGCTTATTTGCTACGGCTGCCTGCTGGCCACGTCTCAAGATCTTGTCAGTCTAGTAGATCCCTGGGCTTTGTTCTGGACTCCTGGATGGAGCGAACTTGCAACTGGGGCCAGGAATCTACACGCTTGTGGCATGGTTAGGGAAAACATTAGAAGCCCAACCTTCTACCTTCCTGGATACAGCAAACAAGCATAGAAACTCTCCGCCTTTCTATTAGGAACATAGGATTAAAACCAGGCACCTACTCACCAGCTCTGCCACCTGACACTGGTGAGTGCCTCAGTTTCCCATTTCTGAAACAAGATGATAATGGAAGCTATCCCATTGAGTGGACACCAGACTTAAATGAATCAGTGGTTGCAAAGAGCCGAAGCAGGGCTGGGCACATGCTAAGCACACAATGGATACCAGTGACCCGAATAGTAGATCTTTATTCATTGCACAAAGTGGCTCTAGGCACTGTGCTGTTTGCTTCATAGAACATTCATGGTTGCTATTAAATCTATTTCATAGGTTAAACAGTGGGGCTGAAAATGACCAAAGCCCTTGTCTTGGGTTGAAGGGATAGAGTGGGACTGAATGGGTCTTGAGCTCAGGACATATATTCTTTACCACTCTCCCATCCCTGGGACTCCGCAACTTGCTATTTGGTCCTCATCCTCCTCCACAGTCTTCTATGTTCATGGTCTCCATTCTCAGCAGCCTGCTGATTCATCCATTTTGGCTACAAACCTTGAAACGGATGCCTTTCTGAACCCCTGTCATACCTACCTGCCAGCTGTCTCCTTCTCTAGCTCTCCTGCCTCTCAAGACTCACGAGTTCTTCCCAGGCTCCTAGTATCATCATCTCATTCGCCATCTTGAGAGCCTACCCCAAATGCTATCCTCTTTCTCCTCTTGTCTTCCTCCCTGGGTGGTTCCCACTTGCAAAGACTTCCACATCTGGAGACACCTCTCCCCTCCACACTTTCCTCTGATTCATCATCTTCCTCCAATGGAGCTGAGGAAAAGAATCCCCCACTCACCCACCCCAGGCTGTACATCCACTGTAAGTTAGCACAGGTTCGTCATGGCTCTAAGACTTAAGATTTTGGTCCCTTGACACTTGAAAGAAGACTCTTCCCACACCATCCCTGTCATCATGTGATGCTCATCAGTCATTCATCGCACCAGGTGGTCTGGCTATAAAGTTCGGAGAACCAGAAGAAGAGTCTATAGGTCCACGTAGAGTCTTGATAGTGGCAGGAGGAGGAGGGTCCAGGTTAGGCAGGTTTTTCCGGTAATAACAGAAACAGGGTCGCACTTCATAAGTCACTGTGATGAGGAGTCACCCAAAATCACACTTCCCTGTGAGGAACTAAGCAAGTCACACTGCCTTGGTGGCGTGAGCCAGTGTGTTAATGTTACGTCTAATACCATCATCCACCATCATATCAGAACACACATTTCCATGGAAAAACTGGGGAGAAGAAGGTCGTAGAGTGGTCTTAGGAGATGACCCAAGTCTCAGAGGTTAAGAGCACTGTCTGCTCTTCCAGAGGTCATGAGTTCAATTCCCAGCAACCACATGGTGGCTCACAACCATCTGAAATGAGATCTGGTGCCCTCTTCTGGCCTGCACGTGTACATGCAGGTGGAACGCTGTATACATAATAAATCTTAAAAAAAAAAAAAAAAAAAAAAAAGAACGGATATGGATCCTCCAAGTATACAGTCATTGCAGGTGGACCCTCTGTGGCCTGACACTGAGACTATCACCCATAAATGTATGTGCATATTTTCCATATGGTCAATACATGAATTGTATATTTATGTAACCTATATACTACATGGATGTACACAACATGCTTAGTATATACCATTATATATGCATATATGTATAAATAAAATATGTGGGTAGCCCTAAAGTTCTATATTACACACATGTATGTGCACAGATGTATACACACACACACGCATTTCTCTGAGTGTAAGAGAAAACAGCTAATTATAAGTGAACTTTGTAACTAATAAATACACCTATTTAATTATATGGAGGATATTAAAAAGAAAGCATCAGCCTTGTAAAAAGTTCCCCTGACAACTCTCCCAATCAGAATCCCCTCCCTCTGCCCAAAAGGAACCTCTACCCTGACCTCTGATGGGCAAATCCCTTCCATCTGTCGGAACAATAGAAGGCATCACTCTGTGTATGTTGTGAGTTTATGTAAATGCTATCATTCTGCCTGAATCCTTCTGCGAATGTTCTTGAGATTATGCCAGGTTGATATGTGAATCTCCTTCTTTTAAACAAATGGGTTTGATTAAGGAAAGCGAATTGATTGGAAAGAAAACACCAAGACCACTCCAGGACAAGTGGTACATAGAGTCCCAGAACCATGCACCCCTCCCTCACCACCATTCCCTTTTATGATTATGCAAACTGAGGCCAGGGACAGTAAAGGTTGTGCCCTCTCCACTCCCGGTCTCTGTGTATGCTCCGGTCACAGTCAGAATGAGGTTCCAGCCAATGCCTGAGACCAGAGAGCTTTCCTATTATGTTATCTTGGCAAGAAGTATTGCTCTTTATTTCACCCACCCATAATCAGACACCAACCCATTTCCCGGCCGAAGTTACTTCTCAGCCTTGAACTGCAGAAAGTAAATTGTTTTGTTGAATCAACTGCTTCAATGTTAAGTGGGGCTGTGACTGCACTGGGGGGGGGGGACCCACTCCCACTAAAGCTGCTACCCAACCTTCAAAGTTATGACAAGTCTTCTATCAGCAGCCCACCTCAGTGACCTATATTTTAATGTGTGCTATTAGATTATTGCTAATGAGACATCTTAGGGATAAAAGAATTATGCTCCTTGCTCAGGCCATGGCAGAAGTACAATTGAATTAAAGGCTGAAATCGTTTAGGACTCTGCTAGACAAGCTGTCCCCCAGGCTGGGCCTGAATGCAGATATTAGGCTTTGGAAATTACACAGGAAAAATAAGTATAATTGATCTAAGGTAACCGCACTCGTCTAAATTAAATAATGTGATTGTTACAGGCAGAAAGGCTCGGGATGAGGAGCGAGGCGGAAAAGGCTCCCTATCTGCAAACAAAGTTAGAAGTAAGAGCCCCAGGGAATTGACTTTTCCCTGATGAGCTGAGTCCCCTCCTGGTAGCTTCTGCGAGTCCATAGGTAGCAGCTGGAAGGGAACCTGGTCTGGGTGTCATAGAATGTGAGGCTGGGCAGTCACCACCACCACCATCCTCAGGCTCTTTCCCAAAACTTGCATCTGGGGTGGGGTCCTCACAGCCCGCCCCCTGCTGGCTGACAGGTGGCATTTCTGTCTTGTGTTTTCCCATGGAGATAGATGCTCTCAGGGTTGTCAGAGGTCATTCATGGTCACCTCGCCTCCTTGGAGAACGCTTCCTCCTATCCCGTGCCATCACTTATGTGACAACTACACCTGAGTGCCAACCTCTGACCAGCGCCTGACAGTGTGTCAGAAGACCCAAGCTGTCTGAGTTGCTTCTTCTCAGGCCCCACGTGCAGCATCCTCAGCTCTTTCTCTGAGTCTGTGTTACCTGGAGGGAACCACACAATGGTAGGTGCTGGCATCAAACATCACAGGGGAGAAACAGGCCCACCCATCTGTGAACTGAGAGTTCTCGCCTGCTGGCAGTTCTCTCTCCCTTAGCTTCGGTATACCCCACATGCAGGCAGCTAACTCAGTGGGCAGCCTGTAAAGGAAGACGTGGTGGTTCCCCAAGGATCTTGCCTGCTGTAAAATATTGCTGCTCTGGGGTCTTAAAGCTCACCATTAAGACTTAGAAGTGTCATTGTCTTGTGGTTAAAACTGTCTAGGGTAGACACATAGTGAAGAGAGTTTCTCTCTCCTCTTTCTTCTGCAACCTATAGCTGGTCTTCATTACCAGCTTGCCAGGACTCAAAGTCAGCTAGGAGAGATAACTTCTGAGTATGTCTGATGGGGTGTTTATAGAGAGACCTACCTTGAATGTGTGTGGCACTGCCACATGGGCTGGAAGCCCTGCTGGAATTAAAAAAAGGAATAGAAAATGCCATCTGAGTGCCTAGATTTCCTGCTCTGCCTACATGTCAGCAAGCTCCTGCAGCCACAGGCCACTCCTGCTCTCACAGCTTCCTCCACAGGACCAACCGTGTCCTCAAACCCTGTGCCCAAAGAACCCCCACCCCCAACACACACACACACACACACACACACACACACACACACACACAAAAGTTGCTTGTTGTCTATATCTGGTAACAGCAATAAGAAAAGTCACTAATATCCTTTCACATTCCTCCCTTACGTCTTCCCTTCCATTCCCTGATCCACGATCCTGGACCAGAACAGTTCCAGGAGCCAAAACTACGGTGGCAAATAAGACAGCTCAAGTCCCTCCTTTTACTCAAGGAGAAAGTCTAGAAAAGAACAAGCAAAACTACACACAGCGTGGATATGCGTTGAGAAAGGTTCTGAAGAAGATGCCAGAGTGGTGACAAGCCATAGAAAGCCCTGGAAGGGCCCTGGGTTGGTCCTCAGAGGTACCTTCTTTAAGGTTTCGGGGAGGAAAAAATGAGGAGGCCTCAGCCTCGTGGACAGCTGAGAAGGATTGGGTGTGTCAGAGGGAGCAGCATCTATCGGTGTCCATGGCCAGAGGCTGAACATCAAGAAGGCCATTGTTTGCAAGGTGTGAATGAGCAGAGGTGGACAGTGGCCTGGTTTTTCAGCTCTTTCTGGCAATTTTGAGGAGTGTGGTTTCCCCTTTCCTATTAGTAAGGAACCGATAAAGGATTGTGGAGTAGAGCAGCCTGACTGAATTTGTATTTAAAGGTTCTGGAAGGCTGTATGGTACAGGGACAGGGACAGGGACATGGGTAGAGAAGGGGGATGGGGGGATCATCAGGCTCTAGCACAAAGGAAAGGAAGAGAAGAGGCTCTGGTCCCAGAGCAGGAGGAAAAAAGATGATCTCGATATTGTAAAGCCTACCACCCAAGGACAATCTGTGGCATTTTCAGATTTGAAAATATATTAAGGCAATACCTGCAGACTGGATGATGGCTTTAGCTTGCTTGACTTCCAGAGAGGAGATGGGACTGGCTCAGAAGCCAGTGAACCAGGAAAAAACCCTTTTTTTACGTTGCAAGCAAAGTTCCTTCAAAGGATGCTAAGTCCCTGACCAGCTGTGGACACCACAGAACACAGATTCTGGCTGTCTCAAGTACATATATCTTAACCTTGACCTGGTCCATAAACAGCTGATTTTCAGTGTGGGAACAGAGGCAAAGGCATCATTTGATTGGGTCTCCACGTACATTCCCGCAGACAATATTTTAAAGGCAGAAGTTCAGCTCTGCCTTTCCCAGTATTGACTTTTCCCCAGTTAATTAAAATGAAAAATATCGTAGCTCCCATAGTGCCCCATTCCTCCCCCATTGTATCCACACGGAATCATTCTTTGGAACTCAGCCTTTCCTCCAATATAATCAAGAGATGGCTTCCCAGCATTTACTTCTGTTCTTACATCACAAATTCTTTCTGTAGGGAGCAAGCAAAAGATGGATGTATTCGCCTATGTGGTGGGCTAGCACAGACCATCCTCCAAACATGACTAACCTCCAGCCCTATTGTATCCTAGAACACAGAAAGGAAGAGGGGAGCCTGGGGCAGGGTAACCGGTCTGCCACAAGGGACCCACATATCATCCTGTAATTACTTGTTTCCAGCTTCTCCTAGTGTTTGGTCACCTGGGGTCTTTGTGAATTTTTCATTACTTTCTGATTACTTGACTTCCGTCTTTTTTCCCCTGTTACCTTCAGAGTGAGTTTAGTTCAGTGACTCATCCAATTGACTTCTTTATTTCTTTATTAATTTAATTTTTGATAAGACACACATATAATAATACACTGTGGCCATCTTTATCTCCCTCTCCCTCCCTTATCCCCCTCTGACTCCCATCAAACTCTTTATTCCCAAAAATCCCCCTTCTGCTATGACTTTCCTGTTTAGTGTGTTTCTACCGGTGAACTGCCAGAGTTTAGCCAGGACTACCTATGTGGGCACAGGTGTGAAGCCATCCGCAAAGAGTGACTACTGAGCAGGATGCCTATTGTGACAAATACACAATGCTCTTAAAGGCAGCCCATCCCATATTTACATACCATGACTGATTGGCGATTTGTTTTCCTATACCCCTAGCTTTATGCTTTAGTCTATACAAAATAACAAAAGAAGTATAGCTCAGCATATTGGCATAGAGGACCCAGATATAAGTCCAAGAAACCACAACCATCTGGGTTTTGACAAAAATACCAGACGTACACATTGGAAATAAAATAGTATCATCAACAGCTGGTAGGAATACAGGGTATCAATACGTAGAAGAAATAAAATAGATCTCTACTTCTAAGCCTGTACCCAAATCAAGAAGAAAAGTGGATCAAGAACCTCAGTGTAAGAGTTCGGAGTGTATCTTAACATATGAGCACAGGCGTACTTTCTGAGCAAGATTGTGCAGGAAACGTGGCCAACAAATCAATAAATTGGACCTTAGAAAACTGAAACAAACAAACAAACAAACAAACAAAATCCAAAACTAAAACAAATACAAAACCATACCAAACTAATCAACCAATCAACCGAGCCAACTAACCAAACAAACAAACAAAATGTCTGCACGTGACCAATAAGGCAGCTCAGCAAGTGAGCCTGGCGACCTGAGTTCCATCCTCTGGACACATAAGGTAGGAAAGGAGAACCTACAAGTTGTCCTCTGATTGCCACTTGCATGTTATGGCTAATGTGTGTGTGTGTGTGTGTGTGTGTGTGTGTGTGTGTGTGTGTGTGTGTGTGTGTGTTGTGTGCACATGCACACACACTCATACAAATTAATCTGCTAAAATAAAAATAAATAAGGTGAAATAAAATAAATAAGGTTCTAAAACAGCCTCTTCAGCAAGGAAATGAAAATCCCAGGACAGAAGAAAATGTTGGCTATTGATATGTCAGATAGAAGACTCACTTCTAGACTGTAAAAAAAAAAAAGAAGAAAAAACAAACAAACAAAAACAAAACAAAGGAACAAAATACGTCAAACCCACTTGACATTTTACAGATTCCAGACTCTCATGTCCTACCTGCCCGTGTCCATTCCTGGTTGACAGAAGCCTGGCTTATATTTCATTGTTCTTGGATAATCACAAATTACCACACTGCCCGTTACTTGTGTCTCCCCCACCCTGTCCTTCTAGATTTATAGTACTTTCTAGATCACTCTGTTACTGGGCTGAGAACTCCATTTCCAGAGAAATCTGAATTTTCTGTTAAGGAAATCTTGATGGTAAATAAAGTGTGTGGAAAATCACAAGCTGTGGCAGTTACGACAAATGTGTCAGGACGCAGCCTTTTCAGGGCAGTGGGGACTCCAGAACCCATCCAAAGGTGGGTGCTCCTATCGCCCCAAACAGTGGCTGTTTGACACACATCTAGATTCCTATTGACACAGAGTGAAACGGGTGTGGTCATGCAACCCGTCCCCTCTTCAGACATCTGTGGTTGTTAAGTCAGGAGGATCTGTCTCCCTAACTCTGACCCTTCGAGTCGCACAGAAGAAGCTGATACCCAACCACCCTGCAGACATTTGAGGGTGGTGACAACAACGCTCCTCATCACACTACCATCACCCTTTTAATCTCCTCACTGGGCCCCTCAGTTTCTCAGGACGTCTTAGGTATTGGTTGTAGAGATGACCCTGGAATTCAGCAGCTGCCAGGATATGAAAGCTAATTGCTGAAGAATCCACAGGGACACGTTTCCTCCCTGCCTCGGCCATCGATTTTCTCAGCTCTTCTTCACCCAATTTGCTTTGATTGTATCCCCGTGGAACATAAGCACAGGCCCCGGCTCCACCGTCCTGAGAGATCTTCCCCCTGCTCTATCACCAGGGGTGGGCTACAACCATCTGTGTCCACTCCGAAGGATGCCCAAGGGTCACTAAGTAGCTGTGGTGCTTCAAAGTTCAGGATAGATCAAGAAAGGATTTACGAACACTAGGAAGCCCAGCCATGCTTTATTGGTTTCCCCCAGTGCCTTTCAGGTTGCGATACAACCTCTTCATACAAGCAGGCACTGTCCCGGAACGGTGGCATTGTCTGAGAAGGAGTTATCACTGCTCCTATGTCGGCATCTAGGATTCCCCCATTCCCATCTACCTCTCAGCCATGACCTGGCCACCCCAGTGCACTCTTATCTACTTTAGTGTTAGCAAAGAGTTGCCCTTACTTTTGTACATCAAACTCCCTTAGGGTACCTGTCCCCACCAAACGGGTACCCTGCAGGATCGACTTTTAAGTACTCTCATCAAGATACATGGTACTGACCTTCCTCCAATTCACCCAGGATCCATAGCATTATTGTTGTGGCCACGTTTGCATATTTCCTGCCATAATAAGAAAAAAAAATTGAAGTCTTGATTCTCAGCAAAGCATAGGGACATCAGATCTACACGTGGGACACAGAAGGAAACAGAAGCTAATCACTGTGGCCGCTGTTCTTCAAGGACTTCAGAATTTCAGTGTGTCCAGGCTTAGGAAGTAATGCAAGATGATCCAGATGCAAAATTCGGAGGTAATCGATGAGTGCCCAGATGGGTGGGGTCTATCAGAAGCAGACTTCAAAGTGATTCCTGGGGAGACATGGCACTTCTTGCAGGGGCACCTGGATTTGGGAGGCCAGACTCAAGCCGACCCACCACAGCAAATCCTGAGTCACTTGCCAAGCACAAGCATGGCAAATTTACTCTTGGACTGGTCAAGAACCCAGAACTTGCTACACTTTCAGTGGGAACCAGAAAGTCTTGGGAAACGGTTTCTGTGTGCTATCCACAGAATATACCTAGGAGTTCACAAGAGCTGGAGTTGTCTCAACTCTTACAAGTGAGACACGGACTAAGGACTAAGAACAAATTCAGATCAGCCAACAGTTTTTTAGTGCTGTCAGATCAAGAACATGTAGCATAAGATCGTGGGCTCTGCAATCTTAGGGGACAGTAGCTGTTCTGTGAGCCGAGCCTGGAGTTGACCTCACTCCCTGGTCCTGATATAATCTTTTCTCTAAGGCAGACTGCCATGTTCATCCGTCTAAATCTTACTGAGATAAAGCAAGACCCCACCCAGCATGGAGCTCCAAATGCAAACACGTATGGGAAGATGTTGACAAGACCTTTCTCTCCTGAACTGATTTCATTTCTTCTAAATATGAAGGAGAACTTGGCAGCTATTTGGTACATGGCTTCTGGTTGGTTGGCTTAGGTTTTTGCTTTCCACAGACTTCAAGATCTGAAAATTGTCCCTACCCCATAAGCCCTTTCCCGATACAACCTGTATCATCCATTTAGTTGCCACAATAAAGCACCCGAGGTGGGGTACTAAGTACAAAATGAAACGTATTATGCCTATATTTTTAGAGGACGAATGTTTACGAGCAGGAGGCCCCAACTGTTGGGCCTCTTGTGAAGGGCTGGTGGCAGATGGCTGAGGTATTGTGAGATCAAACAGGAAAAGAAGCCAGAGACTCAGAACCCAGATGTGTTCTTTTTGTAATAACTAACAAAGGGAACCATGCTAATCTTCATTTGATGGTAGACCACCCCCCTAGTGCTTTAGTTCCTTTCTATTGCTCCCCATCTTTCCTAGGTTCTACCGTGAACTGTCAGCATCACCACACTGGGACACCAGGCTCCTAATGTGTTGAGACACATTTAAACTGTACCTGAACTGTAGCCTTCATGTACAAGAGGATGCCAGGCTTTCTTCTCTACCTCATGCTGAATCAAAGGCTGGGAAAGAAAGCTGAACTCAGCTTGGCGAGCACTCCTCAGCCTTATCTAAACAGGAAGAAACAAGCTAGAAACATGGTGACTGGCAGTCTTGTCCTGTTCATGCCATGAAGCCTGCCTTGACTGGGTAGGGGTGCTAGCGGTACACCTCTGGGGAAGATGTGACTCCCTGTTGCTTGTTCCATGGAAGAACTCATTACTCCACTGAAATAACAGATGCTCTTTGTCTCTTTCTTGACTCACCACTGCCAGGGGCCTGGCTACCACAAAGCCAGGAGAGTTACAGAGACTTCCCCTTTGAGGAAGAGGCCCTCCCAGGTGTGGAACGATGGCCACCCATGCTAAAGTGTATCAGGGATGCATTGTGGGGAGAACTTGGCAAACAGTGAGATCCAAGGAAAGTTTTGAGAGTCTGTTTTCAGCCCTGTAAGTTTTCTAAGGCCTACAATGCTAGGCACCTCATTTTGGCTTGAACTAAGAAACAAACGGCTTCCACTTGAGCAAAGAGGTCCAGAGAGAGGACAGCAGCTCTTGAAAAGAGGAACATAGGCAGTGTACCAGAGACTGGTGACTGGGCACTAGCAGGCTAGATCTGGTAGGGGAAAGAGCACTTCTTGGGAATCATGACAAAGGCTGACTCTTGATGAAACTTTGAAAGAGATGAGGGTTTTCTCATAGCTCCCAGTAGTCAGTTTGGTATCATTTTAGTCTTCATTCCAGCAGTAAATATTTTGAGCAATGTCAGCTTAATGTGAGAGATGACTCCAGGAAACAGGAACGAAGGAAGAGAACAAGAGAGGCAGAAAAAGAAGACGGGAGAGGTCACTGTGTGTTCCAGGTTGAGCGGTGATCAGTCAGAGCTTGCATCCAGCACAGCTTCTGCTCAGTGTGCTTCCAACCTTGTCCCTGTATGGAATGAAGCAGCTTTGCCCTTTGGTTTGTGGCCCCTGTTCACCAGGTCTTACGGGACACTGATTGCTGGGGGCAGACAGTAGTAAGACATACCATACTCCCTTGAGGTCGAGACATTGTGTGCTACACTCAAAGGTGAGTCTGAACCACCTCTGAGAATTGGTCACAGAAGCTAAGAGGAAAACCAGAAGTGGGTGGAGTGGTAGAAAGAGGGATACCAAAGGTTCCCTAGTATTGATATGGTAATGAGAGAGCAGAGTGCAAAACCAACACAGCCAAGCATGCAGGCTCACCCCATCCCCTGTCCTCAGGACTGAGCTAGGCAGCAGGGTACACCTGGCACCAAAAAACAAGGTGACAAGCTGAGGTCCTCCTGGAGTGTCTCCGACACACTGGGGCATGTGCTCATGGAGAAGTTGTTTTCTAAGAGTGCCTGGTGACATACCGAGAGAGGTAGAGTGAGATTCAGGGGACAATCTGTGAAGGTTTTGTCTTTGATTAGAAGAGAGTATACAGAACAGTAAGATCTTAATTGTCAGGAAAGGGCAAGGCAGTAAAATCATCCCCTTGTTCTTCATAGTCAAAATTCTGGCTAGAGGTCAAAGTCCTGAATAGTTGATTCTTCTGAAGGTTTGTGTCCTCCTTGGTTGTGGGTTGTGGAGGGAATTAAATCACTCAGCACCTATGATAAGACTTAGGATACTTAGAATTTCTAATCTGGCTTGCAAGGCATCTTTAGAAGAGAGTCCTTTTAGATGCTTCTCTCATTCCAGCCACACTGGACCCCAAGTCCTCCTGCTTGGGAGCAGGGCCCTCTCCCAGCAAAGCTGTTACTTCTTCTTTTTTAAAAAAAAAGGGGGGGGTCATCAGATTTCATTCTGTAACCCAATGCAATAGGTGCTCAACCTGTTGAGTATAACACCAATAGGGGTGGGCACATTGCTAAGTATGCCCAACCAAGGAGCATATTTCTGAGAGTGTTTGGCTTATGATCATACAAGAAGAGGCATCAGACACATTGTGGGGCATGAATGAATGCCCAATGTTTAAAAATGATGGATACTTAGGGTCATGCTGGCCTATGTCAAAGATGGAGGAAAGAAAATTATGTAGGCCTCTGTAATCCTAGCTACTAGAGAGGTTGAAACAAGGTGACTCAAAGGGCTTTCTGGGCTATAGAGTGAGTTCAAGGCCAGCAATGCAGTCTTAAAAAAAATCTAAAGGTAATGATGTAACTCACTCGGTAAGGTAGTGGGCGTGAGGCCCTACAATTTCAAATCAGCAATGGAAGGAGTGGTGCAGGGGAACATCTCTGGCCACGTGCAGATTAAGTCAAAAAGGTTTAGCCAGGGGCTAACAAAAAGAGCTGTGATCACTACTTCTGAAGTGTATGTTAATACTGGAGTTAGTCCCTAAAGGCTCCAGCTCCACTGGAACTGGTCGGGTACCCAGGTCCCATCTTGGAAGTAAGTAACTGGGTGTCCTCGTTCCAGCTCTTGACAGTTATCAAGTTCTTATGTTTCTGTAGTACTAGGAATGAAATCCAGGGCCTCAGGCATGCTGGGCGTGCCTCCTAGCACCTCAGCTCTGTCCAAACTCACTCTGTGGTCTAAGTTGGCCTTGATTTTGTGATCCTTTGCCTCAGATTCCCAAGTATGAAATAACAGGCTTGAACCACCAACCCTGGTCCTCTTTATTTTCCTTAAGGGAAGGAAGACACGCTCCAAGTACGAGCTAGGACCATTTGCTGGCTGCTCTGGATTAGACTCTGATGCAGGAAAAACCAATCCCTGGCCTCCGGTAGTATCCTCCCTCACATGTTCCTTCCTAGACCAAACCCCTTCCGTTCAGATAATGGTGTTTAATTTCTTTTTTATTACGCTCTAGTTTTAGGGAGTTGGGAGGGGGAATTGGAATGGATTTATGAACAGATTCCTGACATAGATTTTGAAAGGCACAGTTTGGCTTTTGTAACTCCAGAAGAACCAAAGGACTGGTTTGGGTCAATGTTTCAAAAGTAAGCTTCGTTATTTTTCCTGGCTTTGGCGTTCCTCTAACCTCAGCAAGGGGTTCCACTGGACAAGGCTGGGAAGCATGCTTGACCTAATGAAGATCATTTATAGTCCTCAGGAGAGCTACTGATAGGACGTGAGGACCCCAGCACACAGTAGGCACTTAAAACACCAGAGAGAGAGAGAAAGACAGAGAGACAGAGAGACAGCGAGACAGAGAGACACAGAGAGAGAGACAGAGAGAGACAGAGAGTCAGAGAGACAGAGACAGAGAAAGAGAGACACAGAGAGACAGAGAGACAGAGACACACACAGAGAGACAGAGAGACAGTGAGAGACAGGGAGACAGAGAGACACACAGAGAGAGACAGAGAGAGACAGAGAGACAGAGACACACACAGAGAGAGACAGAGAGACAGCGAGACAGAGAGACACAGAGAGACAGAGAGACACACAGAGAGAGACAGAGAGACACAGAGAGAGAGAGAGACAGAGAGAGAGACAGAGAGACAGAGAGACAGCGAGACAGAGAGACAGAGAGAGAGAGACAGAGAGACAGAGACAGAGAAAGAGAGACAGAGAGAGACAGAGACACACACACAGAGACAGAGAGACAGCGAGAGACAGCGAGAGACAGGGAGACAGAGAGACACACAGAGAGAGACAGAGAGACACACAGAGAGAGACAGAGAGAGAGAGTTTGGGGAAACCAAGTCACTGACAGCAAGAGCCGCAGCAGTCCCTGAGGAAACGTGGGCACTAATTCTACAGAATCCAGAAGCACTGCATTACAGCCACTAAGAAGAAGGCACTACAGCAGAATGGGTCGGGGGATATTGAGCAGAAAGACTCATCCATATTTTGGCCTTCTGACCCACTAGCCTCTGCTGCCTGTTCTGGGCTCCCATCCCTAAAGTGCATGCACAACCTGATCTCAAACCTATCAAGCTCTCTGGGAACAAACAAGGATTCTCTTCCAACTCCAGGATACTCTCTCCCACCCTGTACTGGCACCACTCTGGGCAGCCTTGCGTCAGTGGCTGGGGCCCGATGACCTCTGCAGGAACTCCTCCATAAATGCCCAGACAATGGCACAGGAAGTACTAGCCTTTCATGTGCAGAAGGACTAAATTGGCTTAGTGCCCGGTGTGTCCCCAAAGTGAGAGTTGGGAGTTTCAGATTCTTAGACTACCACTGGCCCCAAGGTGTGAAGTTTTGTCCCCAGTGTTGGGACCAAGCAGCTGCTAAGCCTCACAAGATCTCTGTTTCTTGGTAAAATAGACCCATCGGTTCTTCTGAATCCATTTTGATGGTGTGCAAAAATCAGGTAGGTTCTAGTGAGGGTGATTTAAGAAACTTTTAAGCAAAGGTGAACTTCTAGGTTGGATTTTTGTAATGACACACTGAATCGGTGAATGCAAGAACAAGAAGCTTAGGGAAAAGAACATCGATTTCTGATTCTCCAGACACACCCTACGCAACTCTACCCGGACTCCTGAGGACTAAGGAGCTGCAGAACTTTCCATAGGATGCTAGGAGTCCTCTGAGTCACTCATGAATCCTCTCCACAATCATCCTCCACTAGCCAAACCTGTGAGCAGTGACCTGGAATCGCACACAAGCGCCGCAGGTAACGAAGGGAGGGAGCGGCCATTGCAGTTTGAATGTGGTCCAGCTTCATTCTGAATTTCTATTTCCCTACTCTTTAAAGAGCCAGGAGCACACGACACTTTCTCCTCAGGATTTCCTGTGGGCTTGTTTTGTTTGTTTTGCTTTGCATGCAGGAATTATTGTTTCAAGTCTGGAGTATTTGGTTACTGCTTTGAAACATTGTGACAGTGGGTAGGTAGGTAAGACGTGCCATCCAAATGTGGCGGGGCTTGAATGAAAAGAGCATCTGGCCTGTACAGGCAAAACCAAGATTGCGTGCTGGGGCTGAGCCACTGGGCAGATGCTACATTTCCTGAAGTGTGTTAGTCAGCTTCCTGTTGCTATGGCAACGTGCCTGTCTAAAACAACCAAATTACACCAAGGGGAGATTTATTTTGGTTTATGGTTCCAGGACTTTGGTCTGTGGTCGCTTTGAGCCTCTGGCAGGCCAAAATCTTAGGAAGGAGATAGCCTATAAAACCTACTTGCCTCAAAGCAGCTGAAAGTGAAGTGGACCGGAAGGGACCCAACACGTCCTTCAAAAGCATTTCCCAAAGAGCCAGCCTCCATCCACAAGGCCA
This sequence comes from Rattus norvegicus, assembly GCF_021556685.1. Lineage (NCBI taxonomy): Eukaryota > Metazoa > Chordata > Mammalia > Rodentia > Muridae > Rattus > Rattus norvegicus. Next base: position 28,603,042 of record NC_141552.1, read on the forward strand.
CACTTCCTCAGTGTTCCCTGGTCTGCCGAGCAGCACCAGATGTTTGGGGGAAACTTCAGATCCAAAGGAGGGTGTACAAACTTCACCTTCAAAGAAACCAGCTATTCCAGGAAGCTGCTTGAGCCTTCCACAGTTTCTCCTACCCGTTTCTCTTGATGTTTGACAATCACTAGTTCTCCTCCAGCCTGGGAACCTGAAAGGAATTAACTACGGCAAGCTGTGGTCTCAGCCTTCCACATGCTGCTGTTTACAAGGCCTGTGCTTACCACTTTAAAGAAATTAACAGCATTTCCTTTTCTTTTTGTTAAACAATTACATCAAGGGGAAGGATTTTTGTTCCAATACTTTTCTGTTTAATTATTTTTCTACCAGATTCCGACTTGAAATACTAACAAGGCAAATGACATAGTCCATGGAGTCTAAAAACCTTTTGTGAGTTTATATTTTCACTGTTTTCCATTGGGTGAGAAAGAGAGAGAGAGAGAGAGAGAGAGAGAGAGAGAGAGAGAGGCAGCTACAGTCCCCTATGGTTTCTTCTGTTCCTGCCTCCAGGTTCCTGCCTTGAGTTCTTGCCTAACTTCCCTCAAAGATGGATCTTAGCCTGGAAATATAATATAAAATAAATCCTTTCCTCCCCAACTTACTTTGGCCATGGCTTTTATCATAGCAACATGCATATAGAGTAGAACAGACTTCATGAATAACACCACTTGCTTTTCCCAGAATATTTGTTTCACCTGACGAAACATTCCATCCTCCATATATTATTTAACTTCTGCCTATTCTCCCTGTCCCACTTAGCAGAGAGGTCTTTCTCACAGTGCTAAGGCACACTTCTCTTTGGTCCTAGAATGAAAGACTTTAAATCAGTCATGCTCAACCAGTGGATCAGGACTCATTTGGAGATCAAAGATTTGGAGATCGACTATTTTGTTTTGTTTCATATAACTGTCACATGTATGCTTAGAGGCCCTTAAGCATCAACCATGAGTACCTATGGCCCAGAAACTTAGGTTTAAGTTACTCTAATTTTCACATCCCAACATAGTAACAGTTTCATGACGGTTTTATAGTAACATAGCAAAAACATTTCCAACTCTGGGAACTACCAAGAGTATCTTGGTGGAGCTCTCGGATAGGTTGGGCACAGTGAAGCAGAAAAATGCTATACAGGCCTCAGTTGTTACCTGGTGATGTCCTGAGCCTTTGAGTTGCTGGCAGCTAGATTTCACCAAGAAATCACAGCTAGATCATCACAAAAAACAATAGGTCAAATACAGAACTTGGCAAGGAATGTCTTTTAAGAGACCCAAAGACAGCCAAGACAAGTTGGCTCCTGACACACAGGGTTCCAGATTTCCATAGTCATAGAAGTTCTAATCAACCCATCAATCAGACTGGTAAAATCTTTATCAATGCTCCATGCACCAGGATTTCAATCCTCAGGTTCAAGTCTAAACAACACATATTTTTTACATTTGTTTATTTTGTGAGTATGCACATGCATAGACAGGACACGGTGTGCTTGTGGAAGTTAGAAGACAATTTACAGGAGTCAATTCTCGCCTTCCAACATGTGGCCCCTGTGGATAGAACTCAGATCATCAGGCTCAGCTGCATGTACCCTTTGCCCATCTTGTTGGCCCCCTTGAATATACTTCGGTAGAAATCATTTAGTGCTTCTGCAGGTTCACCATGACTCTCTCCTGAGGTCAGATGTGAACTTTTCCACTTGGGTTATCATGGACATGCTCAAAAAGGTTTTCCGATTTCCAGATTAGGGATGCCCAATGTGTATTCATTTGGAAATGTCTGCCCTCTCCACTGTGTCCTGTGAAGATCAAGACTCTGTGTTCTGTTCACCACTGTGTCTCTGGCATCTATCCTGGCTGTACACGATGTGATGTGCCTAACAAATATTTGTTAAAAGACTTTAAATGGAGGAAGGTAGGGTGAGAGAAGTAGAAGCCAGTCATGGCTACTTCCTTGGTCTCTCGTTTGCATTCTTTCAATCTGAACCGCTATGACACTTGTGTCACTATTTTAGGTTTCATCTGTGATGCGACAAGTCCCCTGTATCAAACATGGCCTTCTTTGGCCTCTCCTTTGCAGTTTGCCTCCTCTGCCCTGCAATCACACGTGCACTCTACGGCTAGCTTCCCAGTCCATGTTTATCAGCTCTGTTCCTAAACACACAAGCACTTGCCTACCCCAGAGGGGGTTTGTCTGTGATTGCTTGGCATTTATGAGCTATTGAGGGAGACCTTTGTGTCCTCTTCTTTTTTCTTGTCTTTATTGAATGTATTCCAATAATGTTTTCAGGATTTCCTCCACAAAGTTCTCGTGAATTTATTTTAGATCATTCTCACACACCCTTCTTCTAAAGTCTTTCATTTAACAAGTCAGTAAGAGTTAGCTCACTGAAGCAAAGGCGGGGTGTCAGCCTTGTTTTATTTTGCTCTGTTTTTGAAACGAGAGTCTTAACCTCTCTAGCACAGGTTGACCTTGAACTCACAAACTTGTGACGATCTTCCTGCTGTAAGCCTGTACTATGAACATGCCTGCCTCAGCACAGTGCTCTTGTTAACTGCGCTAATCAATCCGTAGACTGTTAAATTTTATGTGTTTTATTTTCCTTTTCCTGTGTCTGGCTTTTCTTATCTCCCTGTGCTCCACACAACTTCCAATCTAGCGGTGACAAGGAATCAGGAATCTGGAGAGTAGGTTCTCATCTCCGTCCGAGTTTTAGAGGAATGCCTTCATAAGTGTGTACTTTCTTGAGATTACTGGTACAGATGAAGGAAGTTTCTCTCTCTTCTGAGATGATCATTATGGGGAAGGAAGAATTTTGTGAATGCCTTCTTTAATCTACTGTGATTATCTCCCAAAGCCCAGTGTGCTAAAACTTTGCCTCTGGTCCCTGAAGCTATTGGGAAGCATCAGATTCAACAGGCTTGGCCCAGTGGATGGATATTAGATCATTACAAGTTTGCTCTGGAAGAGGTGCTGGAACCCTACCTTCTTCTTCCTTCCCACTTCTTGTCTGCCGTGAATTAGCTTGCTCTAATGTGAACCACTCTTCACCATGATCTACTGCCTTGCCACTGGCTGAAAAGGGGCTGGGATTGTCTAGTCAGTTTCTGGAACCTTCAAAACTATGAACCAAATTAACCTTTCCTCTTTTAAAGTTCATTTTCATGGTGTTTTGTCACAGCGATGACAAGCTGATCAAAACATTATCTATACTATAATGTTTGCTTTTACTCAAGTACATAGGCAGACCATTGGCTTTCTAAACATTCCTTCATATATTTTTAAACCCATGCATATGCTACCTTGTACGGCAAAGCCATCTAAGGTTACAGGTGTAATTCAAGTTACTAATCAATCAAAGGGTCTGAGACTTCCTTGGTGATCTCTGGAAAGCAAAATCGCAGACCCAGGGGTTAGAACAAAATGAAGGGAAACCAATTTGGTTATCCTTGCAGTCTTCAAAAACTGAGAAGGGAGCCATGAACTGTGGAATTCGATGGCCTCTCAAAGGTGCCATGGGCCTTAGAGTCCTCCAGGAGCAAGAAACACAGCCTGTCTGCACTTCTGTTTTAGTCTAGGAAGACCCTATCAATGTCCACAGAGAGATGAAGCAGTACTAGATGCCATAGAAACTAAAAGAAAAAAATCTTAATTTGATTCCACAAACGAATTCTCTAATTATTCTCTAATGCACCCCTCCTTAGATTCCTGGGATGACACCACAGATTAATGCCTTCTATACATTTCAATAAAATTTGACAATTTAGTCATAAATAAAGTACAATAGTCATGGGACGATTTCCTTGTTGGGTTTTGGTATCAGAGTTACTCTCCCACTCTGCCTGAGTATGAATAACTCTGAGACGACCTATTGCTTCAGTATTTCAAGTAAACACAAAATACAGATAGATTGGGGCATTAGTTAGGGAGTTATTTATAGGTCACTAATTAAATTTCCATGATTATAGAATGACTTAGGGCTTCTCTTTTTTCTTTTATTTATTTCTTAATTTATGTGTGTGGGTGTTTTGCTTGCACGTAGGTCTATGCACCGCCTGCGTGCAGTGTTTGTAGAGACCAGAGACCACATTGGCTGCCCTGGGCCTGGAATTACAGACAGATGGGAGCTGCCTTCTAGATGCTGGGAATCCAATCTGGGTCATCCGGATGGACAGCCAGTGTTCTTAACCACTGAGCAGTCTCTCCAGGACCTTCTCTTTAAAATAAATATAAGACAAGCCAACCCTTTTTTTTTTTTACATTGGCACATTATAATTGGACATACCTGCAGAACGCAGCGTCATGTTTCACTCTACATATAGAACATGTTTTTCTTCTTAAGGTAGATTTGCTACCATCCAGAAACAGATCCATACTTCGGCAGCAGTGGTGTTTCAGAACTGACGGGTAAGCATGGTTCCAGGCATCTCTTGGAAACTGGAGCTAAGCTTAGAAGCGAATTTATCATATTGGGTCATGGAAGTCGTTATCCCGGCAATCCCAGTACCAGCACCTATGGCTATCCCTGCAGCCACCAGGAGTGGTGTCACCTGACCTGCCCCCTTATGTTGGGCAGTTATCATATCTACAGCTGGGATTAGCAGGGGCTCATTTCTCTGGATTACCCCTAGTTCAGGGAAAGAAGAATTTATGTGCCTGAGGTCTTGAACCAGGCAACACATTCCATTAGGTTTCTTAGCTGCTAGCATAGAGGTAGGGCAAAGGAGTTTGTTCCTTCAGAGGTAAGAAATGGTAGGCTCGAGTCCCCTGAGGCTCTGGAGGGAGAGGGCATTGAGCTTGGGTGATGTACCTGGTAGAGTTCAGTAATTGGATGACGACAGGAGAATGATGACGTCCCAGGCTTGGGGGTCTACCTGAAAAGCTGGTAAAGGAACCAACATGATGGTGTGAGTAGGTTGGCTGACTAGAAGAAGGGACAGAGGATCTGCTGGTGAGCTTGGGTTTAGGCAAATGGGGGGAGCAAAGGAAGTTGAGGCTCCCAACTTAGCTAGAAGATTCCTTCCCCGTAAGGGAAAAGGGAGTGCTGGCACTACCAAAAGGGAATGGGTGAGAGATACACCCCTAAAAATGCAACTACGGGTGGGGTCTGGTGAAGAAGGTAAGGTTGTCCTCCTACCCTGACAATAGGGAGATGAGAGGGGGAAGTGGGTCCCCAGAACTCTCTCAGGACTGAGTAAGTGGTCCCAGTATCCAAGAGGAAGGAGATGGGCCACCCACATACCGTCATGGCAGGATTCAGAGGTGACCTATGATCTTAAAGCTGGTTTCTGACAGTAAAACCAGTTTCTGATGTCAACAATAAGAGATAATAGATACATACATAGATAGATAGATAGATAGATAGATAGATAGATAGATAGATAGATAGAGCTTAAGTAGACAAATTTACTCCAAATATGTAGTTCGTTTCTTTTTATCTCAAAAAGGTCTCAGAACAAAAGACTGAAATTTGATGATGCACTATTTTTTTATTTTTTTGCTTTATGCGACTGTATTTTGGGTGTTAATCTAAAATTTTTTAGTTTACTCTTAGAATCTGCCATGGTTCAAATGTTCTTTGTTTCCCAGGAGGTTATGTATTGGGAGGTTACGCTCTTGTGGCAATGATAAAAGATGGTGTAGTCCTTAAGAGTTGAGATTATAGGTTGCTGAGGCTGCATTTTCAGATGAGTTTGAAGTATGCCTGGAAAAAGGTCGCTCTAGCTTCTTTTCCCTCTGGTTCTGTCTCTTGGAGGTGGCACATCCAGAGGATGCCAAGTGATACAGGGATATTGAGATGTCTTCGAGAACAATAGAACTTTTTTTTTTTTTTTGAGGAGCCAGCATTATAGAAAACTCAATGGTCACTAGAGGTGTTTCAGCCAGTGGCGTTCCAGCTTTCCAAGTTTCAGGAATTCAAGGTTCTTGCCTCTTGTCCCCAGGGTTTCAAAGAATGAAATATGTGGACCATAAAGGATGAGCTTTAGAGGGAAGTAGAGTGTCATCACCTACAGATTTATAGGTGAGGGCCCATGGCGGAGGCATATCTTATAGCAGGAGAGGGCTCAGGAAACGAGTGGCATCGAGCTGCTAGGCTAGGGGCTTTGTAAAGTGCTTGTGGCAGGAAGAGCAGTCAGTCCAGTTGGCCCACCTAGGTACACAAGTGCATCTTCTTAGGCTCAGCCACTCAGCCGCGTACAGCCTCCAGGCTGAGATGCTCATTTAGGAGATAACCAAGAAACTGGAACCAGAAATCCCTTCTGGCATCCCGGGCCTCTGGTGTGGATGTTCTCAGATCTGCTGCTTTAGGGTCTCCATCCCACCTGACCAGATATTACCTGGTGTTCTCAACACCGCAAAGCTGGTACCATACAGCCTGGGCTTTCACCCTTGAAAACTTGGACATTAAATCTTAAGTGCCCACGTGTGGATATTTTCTTACGGAAGCACAAGACGTAGTCCGAATTGTTCCTCCATTTCACATAGGAAGTGTGGTAGTTTTGCATTTTATATTTAAGTTCAAGTTCATTTTGAACTGAGTTTTGCATAAGGTGTAACTTTAGATTAAAGGGCACGCGGTGCTTAATTTTAACTAAGCTGAACCACGTGATACTCGAGCAGTTGTTCAAGCAATCTTCGTGCGTGTCACTAGATGAGATTGACGTCTGGGTCATCACACTAAGTAAAGCAGATACCCTCTTCAAAGTGGCTGGACCCCACACACTCTCCTGAAGATCTGAAGAGAATAAGAAAGGCCTCCAGGAGGAAAAGACATTTCCTTCCCCGTCTTTTTTACTGACGTGAGGGAAGTGGTAGAAGGAGAGGGACTATGCAAGAGGTGCCCGTGTAGTCGCCTCTACTAAGAGAGCCATCTTGTCAGCCATAGCTTCCCAGTATGAGGTGCTTACTCCGCACTCACTTAAGGGCTTTAAGGGAAGAAAACAGGTCGGAACTCTCTGAGGAAAACAAAATTAATTCTGCCTTCCAATGGTATTTGGGCTTAAGCTGCAACATTAAATCTTCCTTGCGTTTCCAATCTACCACAGACACTACAGACATGTGTACGCAACATACGCATCTTCTCAGACTGGTTTCTGTACCTTTGGACAGCCTTAGTACAATGCCTACAATGGGTATCCTTGGAGTGAGTTTCTTATAGACAGTGGTTTTTTTTTTTTTTTTCAAAATTCCACAGACCAGTTTCTGCCTTTTAAATGGCCCATTGAGGTATTCACATTCCGTTCAGTGATTGAGATGACACAATAACTTTCATCTGTCTTTTGTTTTGGTTATTTGCTGCTTTGGGATTTTCTCTTCCCTGACCCTCTGAACATTTTTCCTGATTCCATCTTGATTTATTGAGAGTGTCGATCTCTTACAGCTTTGTAAGTGGTTGCTCTGGATAGGTGCATCCCCATCATGCCTGGGTGTTACTTTACCAGTTTAGGTCCACTTTCACCAGTGTTACCTCTTCGGTATGCCTTGACCCTTACACGTTTATAATATGATCATCTTCAATACTGCTCCTGGAGCTAATCATACAGGGTCGTTTCTACTTCAAGTATCAAACGTCATTTAGAAAACTCAAGGGTCGGGGGCTGGAGAGATGGCTCAGCGGTTAAGAGCACCCGACTGCTCTTCCAGAGGTCATGAGTTCAATTCCCAGCAACCACATGGTGGCTCACAACCATCTGTAAAGAGATCCGATGCCCTCTTCTGGTGTATCTGAAGACAGCTACAGTGTACTCATATATAATAAATAAATAAATAAATAAAAAAAAGAAAACTCAAGGGTCTACTGAAACTCGTCTCCTGGTTTACCATATTCGTTCTTTTCCCACAACGTTCCAAGCCTTTTTCTTATACCATTTCAAATATTTTAGGAGAACTTCCCTCAGCAGTTCGTTTTGCAAACTTGATGGGAACCACAAGTTTAAACATTGGGAAAAGTTCAGCAAATGAAATACCAACGCCAACAGATCGTCTAAACATGAGCTGAACAAGGGCAAGAACAGACAACAATAAAGCGAATGGGGGAAGTCAGGGGACTTCAGTCCCACACAAAGAACCACAGGCAAGTAAGGAACGCTGAGAGTAGAGCAAATAGTCTTCCCCAGAGAAGAGCACACCGACTGTCTAATACCAAATAATCAGCCCTAAAAACAGAGAATATACACATAAGTAACATTATGCAGACTAAGCAGGCTGTATTTATACATTAACACACACACACACACACACACACACACACACACACACACACACACCAACAGTTAAGGGAAAAACGAGCAAGGAAAAAAGTCTGCATTTAAAAAAGAAAAAGGAGGAATGTATGGAGAATTTGGAAGGAGGAAAAGGAATGGAAGGAATCTCAAAAAATAAGAAAAGTAATAATGAACAGCCCTCCCCCCAACAAAGACAGAAAGATCAGACCTAAGCAAACCATAATAAAATTCCCTAAAATCAGTAATAAGAAAATTGTTACAAGTTCTAATATTATGACTACATTACAGTGAGAATGCATGACTCAGTGGTTTAGAGCACTCACTGGCTGTCTTTCCAAAGGACAACAGTTCAAACACCAGTTCAATTCCCAACACTCTTCATGGCAACTCATAATCATCTCTAACTCCAGTTCCACGGGACCTGATGCCCTCTTCTGGCCACTATGGGCACTGCACATACATGGTATATAGACACCCATGGAGTACATATATATGCATGCAGACAAAACACTCATACACAAAAACAGAAATAAAAACAAAAGTTCCTTGCATAGGGGAAGATTGTGAAGAATACTTCTGTCAACTGTTTCGAATAAATAAGAGAAAGATGGCAGTGGGACCCTTAAATTACTAAAGTGTGTTTGGGGGGTGACATAGAATTATTTATCCAGAAAAAAATGTTCTTCAAAAAATGAAGACAGAAACATATTCAGGCTAAAGGAAGTTGTAATAATTATTTTTCATAAAGCTTGTGCTTAAGAATTGTTCAAGGGCTGGGCAGTGGCGTTGCACACCTTTAATTCTAGCACTTGGGTGGCAAAGGCAGGAGGATTTCTGTGAGTTCCAGGCTAGCCTGGTCTACAGAGCAAGTTCCAGGACAGCCAGAGCTACAGAGAGAAACCCTGTCCAGAAAAACCAAGAGAAGAAGAGGGAGAGAGGCAGGGAGAGAGAAGGAAAGTGGGAAGGGGGCAAAGAGGCGGACAGGGAGGTGAACGGGGAATAGGGAGAGATAGGTTCAAGAACATTCGGAAGAAAAATGGTGAAAGGATGGAAATACAAAAAAAAAACTTTTAAAAAAGAAGGGAAAAGAAAAATGCCAGAACTAGGAAGCATATATGGAGATAAACATAAAAGTACTTTTTTCTTTGCCCTTTCAGATTCCTTCTCTTAAGTGTAATTTACTGTTTAGAATGAAAATGGTAAAAAGAATTACTTGAGGGTTTTAGGAGGCAGGCATGTGACTTGGGTGGAGTAAGTGAAGACACTGTTGTAAGCATCCTGTGTTAAAGACCTATTGCTGCTTGCGTTCAAACTGCATCAAGTCTCGTGCGAGAGAGAGAGAGAGAGAGAGAGAGAGAGAGAGAGAGAGAGAGAGAGAGATCTATCTCAGGACTAGACATAAGAAAACATATCAAAGTAAGGAACCAAGAGAGAAAAACAAAAACCAAATGATACAAATAAAAAATCGATTTATCAAAATAAGGTTAAGAAAAGAGACATTCAAAGAATAGGTGGGAACAAAAAACAGATAACGAATTTAAAATCAGCCAATTCAAGGATAATTAAAGGGCCCAGTGTAGTCGCAAACTCCCCACAATCCCAGCACTTAGGATGCAGAGGCAGGATTGCAAATTCTAGGGCAGTGTGGGGTACAACCTCTGTCTTATAGCTTTTGTACACATAGACGGTTAAGTACTTCCTTAGTATGCCCAAAGTCTTGAGTTTCAATATCTGGCATAGAGGCAGGCGCGGGGAGGAGAGAAGAGAGGGAGGGAGGCTCGAACAGACCACAGAATATTCATTTTGAAGAGTCTTTTATAGAGAGATGAGTCCCTGTCCAGCTAAAAGAACAAAAATATCAGCTATCTCCCTGAATCCCTAGCATCAGGTTGAGAAAACCTCATTGTCTTTCTTAGCCAGGAGATGAATTTTTTCCCATTGCATTCTTATGTTGAGAATTTGGCAAATATACTCTTCTGGGCTGGGGTGCCTGTTCCAAATGCCCATCTTATTCAAAGCCCTTACTCTTTGCCTTGAGAGTCTCTTTAGTAGTGAGGCTGGCACATATCTGCAGGAAAGCTGCAGCCTCTATCCCTTAGGATAGCCAGGGTTACGGTTCTCTACAGTTTTGGCACTGAGGACTGTCCTAGGTGGACCACTTACTCATCTCGGCATTTCCATTCAGGCTTGCAATGTTTAGCATCCTAGAGGACTTGTGGCTAGCGGGTTTAATATTATCTACTTTCTGTGTTTTTTGGGAGCTTCAGCCTGACATATAATCCCTTGGCTGTTTTCTGGGTTCCCATTACATTGGCTTAATTAAGTCCCCTCATGGAGAGCCAGACAGCCTTGGGTTTGGATCTCTATCCCAGTGTTCGCAGTTATGTAACCTGAACAAGACGCGAACCCTCTCTGGTTTTAAACATTCGACTGAGATTTAGTGGTTCTAATTCCAGGCTCGCCTTAAAGATTTCCTTTTATGTGAGGAACCCTAAACAAAGATAACGTCATCATCCTTTCTTCGGCAAACATCACGTGTCAGAGGAACCGGCACACTAGCCATGGCAGAGGGTGAAGATGCACACAAGAAAAGAATTTCAGGTAAGTTTAGCAGTGATGAGATCGAGCATGTCCGTAGCTTTGTCTGATTAATGGCAGGGAATTCCCAAGTGACGATATGACACTTGATTTAAAATCTGATTATCATAAAATTAGATTGTGGTGATGACCAGACAGTCCCGTGATTAGACGCTGTATGAAATGTGAGCTGATTGTGTCCAGCTCTTCTGAAAACCGGAAGAACAGAAAGCCATATGCGTCTGGGGAAAAGTCTCTCCCAGAAGGCAGCTGAGCAGTCTCTGAGGCTGGACTTGGCTTTATCCAGCTTGAAGAAAAGAAGGAAATGGAGTCCAGAGAAATCTGGTGAGAAAGGAGGCCAAGGGCAGCTGAGATCTAGAGTGCAGGGAGAAGTCAGCTCCTAACACTTCTGTGGACCATGCCGGGTGTTTTAATTTACCCACATTGGAACCGATGGCCTCTGAGAAGCTTTAACTGGAGAAGTGATATCTGTCTTGTGCTTTGAACAGATCACCCATGTTCCCTGCAGTGCAACAGAATTCACAAGATGGCAGGAGCACAGGCAGCCCAAACAGCATCCCACAACAGCTGGAACGACGGCATTTACCTCACTTCCTCTCCGCCCTCTTCTTTACCTCACTTTTTTGTACCTTTTACCTGTGTGAGTGTTTGGGTGAGTGTATGTGCCTGGTGCTCAGAGAGGCCAGAAGGCATCAGATTCCCTGAAACTGAGGTTAGGCCTGGTTAAGTCACTCGCTGGTGTTGGCAGCCTAGAAAGTGCTCAGCCATGTCTTCCGGTCCTAGAACCATTTTTTCTTTTTAAAGTATAACTTCCGTTTTGGTTTTTCAAGGAGTTTTTCCTTCTACCCTTAAGAAGCCACCTCTTTACGTGGGCTTTGGTGGAGGTGGTGGTGCAGTGCCAGTGGGTCTAAATCATGGTGGGGGGTGTTTGGTCCTCCACAAGATGGATTCCTGATGACTTTGCTATGAATGGCACGGTTCACGCAGTAACACAGCTTGACATGGAGCTAGGGAAGCACATAAGCATCAACGACACTTGCTTCAGATATATCCCTGACAGCGGCGGCTTCCACAGTGTTCTGAATGATGAACTTCTCAAAGGCCTCGCATATGCAGGGGTGCAGTTCCTGCTGCAAACTGGCTGCACGTGGCCGAGGTCCTTTATGGCAGGACCATTGTGTGGTCATCGTGGAGCCAAGACCTGAGAGCCCCAGAACCGTTCTTAATCCCCTCCACCTCTTTTCCATTTAAGAACTAAGCCACAGTACAATATCTAGAACCTACAAGGAGGAAAACACACGGTGGATGTTTCATCTGGCGAGCAGAGCAGTGCTTAACCTCAGGGTTACAAGCATGGCTGCTGGAATGGGGCAGATTTTGGCTTCATTGTATACCTTACCACTTCACGACTTCCGTTTCTGATCCCTGGAGGTGATGACAGAATACACATGCTCCAGGAGCATTTAAATGAGCCACTTAGGGTGATGTGTAATCAACCATCTGTATTTTTATTAAGGGAAGAATAAAATTAAAAAAGATGAAATCTCCTTATGTCTAAACGACGTGAACCTGCTGACCACAACACTTAATTGAAATCATCATCATCTAAAGAAGTTAGAATGATGCCCTAACCTGCTGACCACATCACATGATAGGAATTATCCTAATCTATTAGCTAGAACAGTATCTTCTTCTGGAATGAGTTATTTAAAATAAATGTGAATAATTACAAAATGGTCATTTTTGGGGGGGCTTGGGATTTAGCTCAGTGGTAGAGCGCTTGCCTAGGAAGCGCAAGGCCCTGGGTTCGGTCCCCAGCTCAAAAAAAAAAAAAGATGATTGTCTCAAAATGGCCATTTTTTTTTAGAACTGAGAATATGTCAGTCAATGGTTAACCATTGATAATAATGGACTACGCGGTGGAGTGTTGAGCTGGGGGGTTTGTAATAACCCTAAAGTGAAAGTCAGACTCATGCATTCAACATTAGATGAATAAGTACACACAGTGTTCTACTGTCTCCAAAGGAAGCCATTCAGAGCCTGCCCCACATGAGGCCCATATATATACAGCCACCCAAACTAGATAAGATGGATGAAGCTAGAAAATGCATGCTGAAAGGGACTGGATATAGATCTCTCCTGAGAGACACATCCAGAGCATGTTCAATACAGAAGTCAGTGCTAGCAGCAAACCACTGAACTGAGAACAGGACCCCCTTCGGGGGAATTAGAGGAAGGATTGAAAGAGTTGAAGGAGCTTGCAAGCCCATAAAAACAACAATGCCAACCAACCAGAGCTTCCAGGGACTAAACCACTAAGGAAAGACTATACATGGACTGACCCAGGGCTCCAACTGCATATGTAGCAGAGAATAGCCTTGTTGGGGCACCAGTGGAAGGGGAAGCCCTTGGTCCTGCCAAGGTTGGACCCCCAGTGCAGGGGAACATGGAGGGGGGCAGTAAGGGGGATGTATAGAGGGAATACCTGTATGGGGTAGGGGAAGAGGAGGGAATAGGGGCTTATGGACAGGAAACCGGGAAGGGGAATAACGTTTGAAATGTAAGTAAAGAAATAGATCTAATAAAAAAAGACATACCCAATTTAATAAAGATGGGGGAAAAAAAGAAACATTTATTCTCACTGAGGACTTTAATCGCATCAGAGAGGGTAGGGTGGAAACCACTGCATTTAATTGTTACTTTGAGGACGAAAGGATATTTAGCCGAAAAGTGATGAAATGGATCGACTATTCAAATATTAGTATCAATTAATTGAGAGGGATAGAAGTAAGAGAGATTGTGTCTATGCTTCCCTACCTCTTCCCTTTTCCCTGAGGGCACAGGTTCATTTATAATAACTTCTGTTAGTTCATTACACAAAACAGCCAGCAGGGTATGGTGGTGCAGAGGACACAGCCTGCTAGACAGACACCTGAACGTCACACAGGGAGGTGATGGTTGCACAGCAACAAGAGGAAGGTCGGCTGGGATGGAGTAGAGAGCTACCTCGACCAAGTCTTCCTCTGACCTCCTCCGCATGGGGTGGTCAAGGCAGGTCTGCCGCCCACCTCCCAGATAAATAAATTAATGTCGATTTTGGTCTTTGGATTTTTTTTTTTGAAACAGGGTTTCCCTGTGTAGCCCTGGATATTCTGGTACTTGCTTTGTAGTCCAGGGTGGGCTGGAAGTCAGAGATCTACCTACCTCTGCCTCAGGAGTGCTGGAAGTAAAGGGGTGTGCCGCCATATCTAGCTGCAAGTGCAACATATCCATTAGAGCTGTCCCTGCTGACGAGCACAGTCAGAAGAGGAAAGCTGACCACACGCAATGCACACACTTCAGTCTCCCAACAGAACCATTTTGATTGAAATGTGTTTGGTTTATCGAGTGTTTTAAGAAATGATATTTCTAATTTCCCTTCTACAAACTAGGACATATGTCCACAGTGGAACTTAACTTCTTTTTTTTTTTTTTTTTTTTTTGGTTCTTTTTTTCGGAGCTGGGAACCGAACCCAGGGCCTTGCGCTTCCTAGGCAGGCGCTCTACCACTGAGCTAAATCCCCAACCCGGAACTTAACTTCTTATAGTAACTCGTCAGTGGAGAAAAGCCTCTCTAAAAGAGATTGCTGTCGGGGCAGGAAAGTCCAACCCTGCCCTGCGGGAAATGGCCAAGCATACAAACAGTCAAGTTGAGCTCAAGAATAACTTCATGGGGCTAGAGAGACAGCTCAGTGGGTAAGAGCACTGGCTGTTCTAGCACAGGCTCCAGGTCTGGTCTCAGCACCCACACAACGATAAGCAACCATTTTTAACTCCAGGGGATCCTCTCTGGCCTTCATGGGCACAGCGCACACGTGATGCACAGACTCACACACAGGCAAAATGGCCACACGACATAACATAAAAATAAATAAATCTAAACACCAGTAACGATCATTACTTTGGGTGACAAGTGTTTTAGTAGAGCAAAAAAACTAAGATCAATGAAAAATGATGAATATATTCATAATTATGTAAACTCATACTCAAACTGTGTGTGTGTTTCATATATATATGAAATACTGAAATACTGACAGAAAACCAGAACTTTGTCATTGTTAAGCATCACACTGCAAATTTATTCATTGATGAAATCATAAAATACAAATACCATACCAACCAAAGTAGAAGTATAAAAAGAAGGAAATTATGGGATCCTTATTTGAGAGCCTCGTAGAAAGCCTCTAATTCCTAAAGCTACTCTCTGAGGATTAGCAGACTACCGTGTGGGCTTTCTGTGCTCACCCGAGCACACGCGTTCATTGCACAGAGCAGACACCAGTGTAAACATTACTTAGCCTAAGTAATCGAGCAATTGCTTCAGCTCACCTAACACCTTTTAAAATCGCTTTCGGATGTATGAGAAACAAATAATCACATAGACTTCAGGATAAAACTGTGGCACTCGACGATCCAGGTGTGTATTTAGAACAGGCCCGCTTCAAGTGTGAACGTAGTTTAAAACCACAGCTTTTGATCCAATACAGTCTCCCACACTTTCAGGGGACTCCCGAGCCTCAAAACTGACTTGAAAATCGCTAGCTACAGTTGAGCGTCTAGTTGACTCTGAAACCTAGCCAGAGCAAAGAATTTGGTACCAAAGGAACCAATTATTTCTGTGCATTCTTTTAATAAATTGGTTCTTTATTCAAAGCCTCAAATGTAAGTGACAGCAAGAGTATGTAGACATGGGTCCCAAGGAAAATGTCATTTGAAGAAATTTTTGCTTAGCTTAGGTGGTATTCCTGCCTGGGGGGTAGACACACATTAACCAAGTAAGCTTTCGGATTCCTTGGCTCTTGGCGACTGTTGGAAGCTTCTGTTTTCCATGTGGTTATTTCTGACAAACTCTAACATTGGAGAGGGAAAATTAACAGGACAAACTCTCTCTTGGACTGCCTGGTAAAATTTGGCCATTATGTAAAAAGAAAAAAAAAAAACCTGATTTGTTTATTGGGAAAGTGCTATCTTCAGAACCGGCCAACTTAAATTCAATTCAGCTCTGTAGCAAACAATACCTTTTCTCATTAGGCAGTCACCGTTCCCCTCAATAAGGCAATTCCCAGCCTGTGGTCCACTGCAATCATCTTTAAAACATGGTCCCTTCCACTCCGAGGGTGTGAAAGGATCCACTGTCCTCCCCATGCATTTTAAAGAGACCTGCTACCCAGATGCAAGCCAAGGGGAGTGTGCACTCAGGAAACTGAAATACAAAATTCTGCAGGGCCTTCCAGATTCCTATCCTTGCTTCCAGAAAGGGAAGGGATTAGAGAAAACACACATTATTACATGGGACATGGCTGAAAGTTGTCTGTACTGCTAAACACAGGGTGTCGATTAATGCGGACTAGCACAGAGAAAGACCAATGGATTTATTATGAAAATTAAACTGAAAAATTCATTAAAAATATACAGCACTTATCATCAGTCAACGCAACCAGTAGAGCACAAGGTAAAACGAAAGGAACTTTCTGGATGTAGGCAGGTTAATAAAAAACGTTTTAGGAAGAAAATATGTCATTTTAGTAAATTTTAAAAAAAAAAGAGCTTTCTATTTTGAGCAACATTCGTGGATAAGCACATTCACAGTGTTGTCGACGAACCTTTCCCGTATCACCATCCGTCACTGGGAACACTAGTTCAGTCAACCTTTTTGCCTGAGGTACCCTCCTCATGGCTCTCGGGGCTCACTTTATTACTAGCAACAGAGGGAGCTGTCTGGACGTCTTCTGGCAGTGAAAACACATGGCATGTCTGGAGGTCTAAATATGTTGTAAATATCTTGGCATATTCTGGGTGCTTCAGAGCAAAACTTTTGAATTCCTCTAGAAGAGAGAAAAAAGATCAACAAATTAGGTTTTTGTTTGTTTGTTTGTTTGTTTGTTTTGGCATGACAGAACTTCACAAAGTACCTTAGTCATGTCACCATTGCAGAACCCTGTTACGCAACTCAAAACCCTGCCCATGGGAATACAGACAGTTCAGCTGCTCTGGAAGAGTCTTTCCGACATTTAGTCAAGTTGAAGATACCTATTTTTCCCCCGTCTTTATTAGTTTGGGTATTTCTTATTTACATTTCAATTGTTATTCCCCTTCCCAGTTTCCAGGCCAACATCTCCCTAGCCCCTCCCCCTCCCCTTCTTTATGGGTGTTCCCCTCCCCATCCTCCCCCCATTACCGCCCTCCCCCAATCACGTTCACTGGGGGTTCAGCCTTGGCAGGACCCAGGGCTTCCCCTTACACTGGTACCCTTACTAGGCTATTCATTGCTACCTATGAGGTCAGAGTCCAGGGTCAGTCCATGTATAGTCTTTGGGTAGTGGCTTAGTCCCTGGAAGCTCTGGTTCTTGGCATTGTTGTTCATATGGGGTCTCGAGCCCCTTCAAGCGAAGATACCTATTTCTAATGGCTTACTAATTCTACTCAGAGGTGCAAGCCGGAAGAAACTGAAACTTGTACCTGGGAGACAGGTAGGAAAAATGTTCACAGCACAGCAATGCCACTCATAATAGAGGGGGAAAGAAAACGGTTCAGAAGCTGTGAATACAACTGTGGCACATGCATGGAGCACAAGGAACTCAATGCCGGTGAATGAGCGATGTGGGTGAGTCTGGGACAATGTGGCGGAGTGGAAAAGGGCCAGGTACAAAGAGACACAGATTCTAAGAGCTCATTTCGAGATACACACTTTTGTGGCAAAATGATGATGTAAAAAGCAAGGCGGAGACTCCGTTCTGAGTAGGGAAGAGGCTGTGGCCATGAAGGGCCCTGAGGGAGTCCTGGGAGCTCTGGAAAAGCGCCTTGCGTCTTTTGAATGGTAACCACACAGGTGTTTCCTTCATAACATTTGCCCTCT
Source organism: Rattus norvegicus (assembly GCF_021556685.1). Classification (NCBI taxonomy): domain Eukaryota; kingdom Metazoa; phylum Chordata; class Mammalia; order Rodentia; family Muridae; genus Rattus; species Rattus norvegicus. Next base: position 28,620,793 of record NC_141552.1, read on the forward strand.
ATTTCATTTTCTATGGGTTTTTTTTTATTGTTGTTGTTGTTTGTTTGTTTTGTTTTGTTATTGTAAATCTGTCATCCAGGACTATCTGTGCTAGATTCTAATGGAATTCTTACCCTTAACTCTTAGGTAGAAAGATGCAGTCTTGACAAACTGAGCCCAATTTATAATCAATAATGTCTAGAAAGTACGTTTAATAATTACATTCCAAGAGCCCTGAGTCCCGGCTCTTTTACATATCAATGTTGCAGTTTTGGGAGCTGAGATAAAAATATGGATTTATCAATGAAGATTTCAATCTCAAATGTCCAATGAGCTTGAGTTTCCAAAATACAGGACTGTCCTTAGTTTTAAAGCTTCTTTCTCATTTTCAGTCTATTTCAGTGATGAGAAGAACATAAATGACTTCTAAGACAGACCTGGGAAGACGAGGGGTGACTTACTAAAACGAAGCAATACTTTTAAGACTTGGGCTTTGTTCAAAGGATTGAGGACCTTATATGAGTGACACTAATATGCATGCGTATTACATGCGTGTCAGGCATGGTGGTGCATGCCTTTAACGCCAGCACTTGGGAGACATAAGCAGGTACAGCTCAGTGGGTTCTAAGCTTCCTAGGGCTACACTGTAAGACTCTGTCTTAAAACAAACACTATCTCAGTTTTTAGAAGTGCTGGGAAGTAACTATAAGTAGAATTAATTGGGCCATTGATTTGACAACAGAAAACCAAGAATGCTAACAATTTAAACAATCGTGTTCTTACCCCATGTCAACATTTATTTTTAAAAATACTTAAATACCTCAATTTTTAATTTAGACTTACATACATTAGAGGAGGGGGGAGCTTCTAGGTATTCTGAAAGGGAAAATGTTGAACTGAAAAAACCAGAAGGCTGGCCACTGGTTCTGGCTACCAGATCAGCATATTGCCTATGTCCCAGTGGATAGTCCAACATCCATGTGCTTATGTGCACCACTAATTGGACTCAGTGAGAGGAAGTAACATTGGAAAGAAGATGTACTGAGAGGACCTGGAAGGAGTTAGAGAAGGAACATGAGAGTTGAGTATGATCAACGACTATATATGGGGCTAGAGAGATGGCTCAGTGGTTAAGAGCGCTCGTCCTTACAGAGGACCTGGGTTTGACTCCCAGCACCCACAGGGCAGCTCACAATCGTCCTTAAGGCCAGTACCAAGAGATCCACTGCCCTCCTCTGACTTCCATGAGAAACCTGATATGCACATGGTGCACCAATTTCCACACAAGTAAAAAACTCATACACATATATAAATCTAAACGAACACACAAACAAAATAATGTAGCCTAATTCTCTAAAGATGATTTAAGCTGGCAAAGGATGGCCACCATTATTTTCCAATGAAACACATCATCAGAATCTGGTAGTCTAGGGGCTACAGAGATGTCTCAGTGGTTCCCAAGACTCACATGACAACCATCTATAACACCAGTTCCAGGGGACCTGATGCCCTCTTCTGGCCTCCGTGGGCTCCTGCGTGTATGGGATGCACATAACCTCACACATTAAACTCACATATTTTATAAACAAATATAGAAATAATTAAGTTTTAAAAGCCATTGGTATTTAGAGTAATAGAGTGTTACAGGAGCAAATGAAAAAAATTTAGTTCACATGAGTTTTTGAAGACTTCTTTAAAAAAATGAACTCAATACATTCATGGCCCTCTGTACATACCGATGACATGGGCAGCCAAAGTAGCAGTAACTAAACACAGAGTAAAGGGAATATTTGATCTGCGTCTCCCATCCCACGGGCATTCAAAAGCTTGGAGCTCTGTGGACACTGTCAGGGCAGTACAATTAGGCAGTCGGAGAACCCTCCAGCCAGACGGGAAGCTTGTGGGAGGTAAGACAGCCTGCCATCCAGCACCACATCAAAGCAAACAGGAAACAATCACTTAGGCCTCTCTGCACAGTGATGTGTTTTAAAGACTACCCTGGAAAAGAAAGTGATTCACCACCCCTGTTTTGATATATGGTCTTGAGCCATCAGGATGAAAGAGAAGTTAATGCTTAGGTCTGTATCTAAACCATAGGATGGAGGGAAAGGATGTAGGAGAAGCTAATGTATGGGTCTGTATCTAAACCATAGGCCACTTTTTGTGATGGTCACCTCCTCATGAGGAATTGCTACAGGATGAAGAAGACAAAAGCTGTCCACATTCACATAAATCACCTATTAAATATCAGCAAACGGCCTCTATTCCCATCAGAGCCTTGGTCCATAGCCCTCCACCACCGCAGCTGACTAGCTCACACAGGGCAGCCTAAGTCACACTCAAGGGAGATATAAAAGGATCTGAGGTGCAGTCAATAGGGCAGGTTCTACAGCCAGACTCTTAGAAGTTGAATCTGGTCCTGATGATCTTCAGGTAGACAGTCTTGAGAAAATTACTTAAATCCCCTGTTCTTTACCAAACACAGACGTGAAAACAGGAAACGATTGTAGAAGTTTTTATACACAAAACATAAAAGAGTATCTAGCATGTCAATAATTACCACCATGACAATGTTACCATCAGTGCCGTCATTGCTATTACCAAAGGTTAGCCCAGGGAAAACTCACCCATCTGGTTCTCAAATCATAGCCTAGATGCTCTCTTAGTAAAGGGGCCTTGGGGTCGCCTACTCACCGTAGGAAACAGAGTCCCCTTGGGCAATTTCTCTGAAGAGCCCAGAAACATTAAGGTCAGGCACTCCGAGAGAAGCCTGCAGAATGGTGCAAAACTCTTCCTCCGTGATGTAGCCGTCCTCATCAACATCAAAGAGCTGCAAAGGGAAAGGCACACAGGGATAGAGCCCTGAAGCACATGGTACTGAACTGTACTGGAAAGTAAAGTCTTTAATAGTGGAAACAGTTATCGTATGATATAGAACTATGTATGTATGCAACATAACATATATACATGATTTGTATATAACACATACACACATATGGAGAGGGAGGGGTGTTCTTTGCCACTTTTATAATATTTAGAAACTTACAGCAGTTTGGCCTTGGAAAGAGACTGAACTAGAATAGGGGCGGTGCCAACAGTGCATACTAAAAGACATGGGAGACCTGGAGGGACACGATGAATCATACTCAGATAAGTCTACAAAGGCATTTCAGAGAAGCTCTCATGACAGTTGGCTCTCCTGGCGTAAAGAGAGATCCCCACAAGATAAAAGGAATGGCAGGTGAGTCCCTGGGGCTTATGTTGGAGACGTAAGAACCAGGTTTTGGTGGGTGCATATGCCCCACCTAATCCTGGAAAGGGGAGGGGTGTGATCACATGTATTATGAAGCAGAGTGTGTAGGACGGGGTGGAGGCAGGAGACTGCTAAGGCTACAGGCCAGGAAACTAACCAAGTCTGGAGTGAACAGGTCGAGCAGGAAGGGTAGAGTTTGTAAGCGGGATTTGCAGAAAGCGTTGGTAGCAATGGGAGGGAGCCAAAGAGCTGATGCTTTCCAGTTAGGTAACGGTGGAAAACAGCTATAAGAATTACTGCCAGATGAGACCAAGAGTTGGATATAGAAAATTAAATTTGAGTTAGAAGTGCCAAGAGTAAGAAATAAAAATCAGATACGAGCTCAAGAGACTGACGAGGCTCCAGGTAGAGATCCAGGAAAGAACTGAAGGCATGTGTGCGTACAGCCTATCTGGTGAGAAGAACAGAGTACAGGCACAGCCCTGAACAGCCACCACTGAGATGTGTGGGCCGAAAGAAGCAAGACCTAGAAGCAGTCAGACGAATGCATGTCTTCAAAAGCTAACAGGAGGTTTTAAGAACAGAAGACAGCGAGACTTGACAGTGATAACAGGCACCAGACTACAGAGTCATAGAAAAACCAAGAAGAACAAAATAGTTGATAGATTTGATAATTAGGAACGAGAAGCTTTCGAGAACCAAAAGGGAGCGGGTAACAAGACAGACAAAGCAACAGCAAGACAGACAAGTGACACGAGCATCACTAAGAGCTTATAGAATCAAGGGCGAGAGGCAGTGAACCAATTTAGGCATGAAAGGTGGTTATTATATTTATAGGTAGAAAAAGGGCCATGGACTGGGGAGGTAAGAAGTCGGGCAGCGTCAGAGGGATAAAGATGGATAATGAATAATCAAAATCCTGTCTGCCTATTAAGAACTTTAAATTAGAACTCATTCTCAGAACTCATTAATGAGAACTGATCAACGGCATTCATCTCCCTCTTCACCTATTAATCCTTAATGCTCCCAATAGTACTGTGGCCAATGGGTGCCACTGTCAGCTAGACGTGTGGCAGCTGAAGCCCGGTGAAGGTAAGCGGTTCTGCCCCAGGCCACACAGCCTGCAAGGGGCAGAGCTGGCTTTCAAAAGCTGGTGGTCAGTACCAAAAAGCCCAGAGGTTGAAATCTCTACTTTAGATCAAACCTTATATCAGAGACAGAGAAAAACCTAGTGTTGGGAAGGTCTGAGAATCATGGGAGGAGGTATAAATGAATACTGAAAGTTAGTGAGTGAAAAAATCTGTAGTTCAAAGTTGGGATTTGTTACCCCAAGATTCCGGGAAAACAGGCTTCTGGCCCGTTTCCTGGGTTAAACTTTTAACTGGAGGGTGGGGTGTGAAGGTGTAGACCACAGGATCCTTATGTATCTTGGACTTCAAACAGTAATGGCCAGGACTTGGTAGCATTGGCTCTAACTCTCCTTCAGCCATCCAGCCTTTAATGAGTCTCTTCACGCTACCTCAACAGTCTAACGGCTTGGCACAGTTGCTTGTCTCACTTCCCTGTTCTTTCTCTTCACAAGGTCCATCCTGCACCTTCCTTCTTCTATACTGACTCTTGGCCACAGCTACCTTAGATCCTTCTTGATTTCCTTCCCGTACTAAGAGCCTCCAATCATCTCTGCAGCTAATTCACAGATCTCTGATAAATCCCAGCCTGGACTCTGGTAGAAAGCTTGACAGCCAGCTTCCTTAGGGGAATGATAATTTCTCATCTATGGTAAAAAAAACACCATAGGACCCCTAATGAAACAACCCTGCACCTCCTATTAAGCCTGTGGCCCAAAACCTTTCAGACCACCCTGGATGTAAAATATGAAGTGTTCATTCACTTAAACTATAGGGCTTAAGAAAGCGTACAGGACTGTTCCTATAGCCAGGACCTCTGGTCTGGTCTGGTTGAGTGCCTTCTGCATGGCTTCATCCCTGGCCCATAACAACTAACAATTTTGTCAGTCAGCCAGAGTTGATCCCCTTGCTTGCAACTAAAACCCTCTTCGATTCTACCTGTATAGTTCGACATGAAGAGGAAATAAAAGATAGGAAGTTAGCTGTAATGTGGCATACCACAGAGAAGGATGAGGTAGGATTCTATGTACTATCAAAGCACATTACCAACTGAAAAGGAAAAAGGAAACATTAAAATATTCCCAAAACATAAAACAAATTTAAAAGGAAGCTTAAAATAACCAGTGTGAGCTTGGCCTAGTGGTCCCAATGCTCGAGGGACTGAGATAGAAGTACTCCAAGTTTCAGCCAGCCTGGGCTGCAGAGTGAGACCTTTTCTTGGTTAAAAAATATAGATAAATGAATAATTAGATCGATGAATAAAAGTCAATGTGCAGCATGACCCCTGCCATAGGAAAAAATGGGCTAATTTTAGATGTAAGTTTTCCTTTCTTTCCTGCTCCATCTTCAAACCAAGGTCTGAGCTGGTCAAGATTTCATGACTTCTTTAAAAACAGTAATTACAGTGATTAAGGTCCAACTTTTCCATTGGTCTTTCATTGGCAAACCAAGGGTGACCATTTGCTCAGCTAAACATGTAATTACACACATGATCCCAAAACAGAAACAGAGATGTCTGGATTGGAATAAGTTAGCATTCTGTGTCATTTTAGATTTTTTTGGTGAATCAGTCTAAAAGCTGAAGGTTTGAAACTTTGGGGAAGTGTCCGGCCCATGCATTATGTCCATCTTCTGAGCTCCAACCAGCGGGATTCTCTATGTCCTGTTTCTCTCAGTTTAAAGCACACACATGCTAGCACACATGGAGTCCCAAAGGGCCATCTCTTGTGCCTTAAACCATGAAAAAGGAGTCTTGACCCCAGAGTTTTTCTTGACCATAGAGGCAGAGAAAGGCTTGTTGGAGCCACAGTGTGATCTCTGTCTTTGAGAAAACCAGGGAGAGAGGAAGACGAGATGGGAGAGAAGGCTTTCATGATACATGGAAGCAGGAGCTTTCGCTGTACAATCAATGAATTGGGAAGACCAGTTGGGAGATAACCCCACAGACTTAGAACTCAAAGGAAAGGCCACAAGGAAATGCTGGCAGATGAAGCATGTCCACTGTCAAGAAGACGTGTGCACTTTGGCATACAGTGTGTATGAGTGGCATGTGCCGTCTGCATCTTCACAGTATGCATTTTCCTCAAACTTTCCGAGGGATGAGAGAGATTTTTTTTTAACCTCCTAATTTGGATCCCTGCAGTGAAAAAATGTTGAATACTACAGCAAGATTGGCAGGATAGAAACGTGGGACCTGTATGATGATGTTAGCCTGATGTCACCAGGCAAAATAAACTCCAGCACCAAAATGTCACTTAAACCGTCTGACAGATGCAAAAATCAGGACAGATCAGAACTTTCTAGATGAATTAGGATAAGGGGCAAGGAGTGGTATTCATTTATAAATCTTACTCCAGGGCTTTAAAAAAAGGGCCTGAAAAGAAATAACATTAATTTGTTAAATCGCCCGTTCTTCAGTCTTGCCATTCGGACCTCAGCTGCTTCCATTTTTGCTTAAATGGATGCTTGTGTTTCCTTTATTCTCAGTAGCAATTCACTTAATTGCATTACCCTTCCAAACATGTCACAGCAGATCTATAAACTCAGGGGACAGATTCACTGATTTTTTTCCGAATAATGGAGTTAGAGTCAACACATATTTGCAGGGCCCATGGAGATGCGGTCAGTGGGCTTGGCAGTACCTTAAATGCCACCTGGATGATGTCTTCTGTGTTGGCAGGGTTGCACAAGACAGCCAAGCCGATCACGTACTCCCGGAAGTCAATACTGCCGTCGTTATTCTGTGAGAAGAAAGCAACCGGTTACTTAGTGTTAATCGCACCAAAGAGGCCAAGTACCAGCATGCTGTGTAGCACAGGAGGGAGCATCATGCACTGGGCCCCTGTGAAGAGAAGTGACCTGAGAAGGACCGCAAGGGAAAGGCTACCCACTCCCCATTTCGAGAGGCAGGACATGTTACATCCAATAATAACCATAAATACTTACCACTGAGGCCATGTCAAGTGACCCACTGACACTCAGTGTGGATTCCTAAGTTCAGAATGGCTTTGATGAGAACCCTTCAGGAAGGTAGGGACTAGGGCTTTAAATAAAGCACTGGGTCCATGGTGAAAATGGTCCTGCCAAGATGGCCAGCATCAGAGGATTCCCAAAAGGTCCTGGAAGGTTAATAAACAACAAACCCACAGAAAATGAAAGTGAAAGGAAAAGAGGGAAACCGAGGCAGTGATCAAGCTGCGTTATTTTGTTCTTTCTGGCTTAATGTGAATAAACCGTGAGCACCTGTGGCATACCAAACAACCCCTCGAGAATTTCTGGTCCCAGAATTCTATACTTTGAACCCAATGAAAACCAAACATAATTAGCATGATACAATTCAGAAGGGGTATCGTGATGACAACAGAGAACGAAGGGTAGATGGTCCTACCCCAAGCTGATCTACACATTAGGTATCAAGAGAACGAGTGCTTGAGATAAAGAGGAAGTAAAGAGCTAGGCTTGATGGTGCCCACTTTAATGCCAGTACTCAGGAGGCAGAGGCAAGTGCAACTCTGTGATTTTGAGGCCGGCCTGGTCTACAGATCAAGTTCTGGACCAGCCTTGCTACAAAGTGAAATCCTGTCTCAAATCAAGAAGAAAATGGAGGAGGATGTAAAAGTAACTCTGTTCTCCTGCTCTAATTGTTGTCTCGGAGGTTCACTGCCTCCGTCTGCTAACCCAGGCCTAATCCTGGAAGCTTTGAGCCTCCATACAATCTTATTGAGGCTTAGAATGTTATTAGCCTCTGAGACATACTAACGAGAAAGCTCACCCTTTCTAGTTCTATCTGAACTCTGTTGGCTGCTTTAACTCGGCTGTTAATACCACCCCCAAACTCCTCTCCAAGCTGACTGATTCAATTTGGCTTCTTTCTAGGCCTCCAGTGGACTGCTAACTCTGGCAATTTGTTCTAACCTTCTGGCCCTGGCTCATTCTGTCTTCACCTGTGTCTAGCTTGTTTTTTCTTTGCAACCTGTCTGTACAGATCTCCCAGTAAAACAGTCTCCTTCTTTTTCTGAGCAGCTCTCTTTTAAATAGCCTCTCTTTTTCTCTCTGTTCTCATGAGAAATCAGCATGTCCTACTCTGTCAAGTCTTTTCTCTGATTCTTCACTTTGTCTGAAGGCATTACTTTCAAACATATAGCTTCTTTCTACAAACTAACTTTACCTCCATTGTTTGGGATCAAAGGGATGTACTGAAGGTGTGTGCTAAGGCTGAACCACACCATAACTAGAAACAGGTTTTTCCGGTAAACAAGACAATCTCAGGGTTCACAGTCTGATCAAATATCCTGCAACAGGAGGAGAGGTAGGTCAGAACATGAGTAAGGACTCAAGGAAGAGAGAACAGACACAGAGGAAACAGGGAAATGAGATGGAGAAGGGGGAAGAAGGTTGAAGAGGAAGAGAAGGTATTTAAGCACCATGAGGAGGATCCCAGAGTGGGAACCATTTTGGCAATACAACCTCAAGTGGTGAATCTCCTGATAAACAGGGACAAGGCCAGAGCGATCCTTAATCTCATAGATTAACAAGGGACACTTGGCATGGACATGCATGCAGTCTTTAACGACACACAATCAGCAGATGCACTTAAAAGGGGGAGCCTATAAAAGCCCCCGAAACGTTGGGTGATTCTTTGTGAGCACATTTTTTAAGGGAGAATTTCAGTTGTTTCTTGATAGCCAAGCCCTCAAAAGGTCAAATCACTTTCCTTATAATATTTCATCTTACTGCAGGGTAGAAACTAAAAGGAATAATAAACTTAATTTCCCCTTCCCAGCAGAAAAAGCAGAAACATGTACTTTCGAGATTTCCCCCAAGTATTAGTGTTTATTTCTAAGACAAAACCGAAAGTCATCCAGCCTCTCTATTTGTCCAGAAACAATCTTGAGGACAACTATTTTTAAAAGCGTCAACTTTATGGCTGCGTAAGCGATACCTGGCTGGAGGCAGCTAGTTTAAGTGTCTAACTGGTACCTTGTGACACCAGGTAGTCACTGCCACAGCGAACGTCTGTATGTCACCACCACAGGAGCATCACAGAACACAGCGTTTTAAGGAGTGCAACACGCCTTTGCGCGTCCATAGTTAGTTCTTTACGTACAGTGTACAGAGGTTTTAATGAGTCTCAGACTCTGAGGAGCTTCTTGAATGACAGCAGAGTGGCTCTACATAGATAAGGTTCTTACACAACTGATGCTCACTGACCAATACAGGAAACGTAGATGATCAATCCTCACTACACCATCAACCCTAGGTGGAACCCAGGTGAAGCGCCGCAGAAATGTGGCAGATCTTTCCTACAACCATGAGCCATGGAACAAGGCAATACGCTGGAGCCGACATTCTCATTAGTCTACGATGGCTAAGCACCCTTCGGTGCGCCTGTTTATTTTTTTATTGGTATAATTACATCAGGGCAAACTCTTGAGTCACATGAAAAAGGATGTGTAATTTTTCTTTCTAGTAATATGGAGGAGGAAAAAATCAAGATGGAAATCACTTGGAGAGATTATTTTGATTAATATACTACTGAGGCTCTTAATCCATGATAATAAAATTAAGAACTGGAAGAAATTGTAGAAACTACTAATGAAGCCCACACATGCATTTCATTTCGAGTTAATAAAACCCACTGTTTCTATAACGACAATTAAATTTAAGTAGCTTGACCAGCAGTCATTCAAATCTAACTAAGAGCTTGGTAAAGTATACTTTTAAATGGACAAAAGTTATGTAACTTGTATATGTTATATATAACATATATAATAATTTATATAACATATAATAATACGTGTATATATAAAACATATTTTTAATTTTTATATATTGAATTTAATTTGTGACTTATATTGTTCCATAAATCTATGTTGGTTTTCTTTAAACTTCCCCAGGAAGAATTATAAATTTAATAGCACCTAGCCTTAAAATTTACTTCAGAGCTACATTTAAGTGAAGAAATAAACCTTTTAATGGAAGGTTCTAGTCATTTCTCCACATCCTTTGCCAAGCAGAGCTGAGGAATAGTCCAGACTTGGCACCAAGGAGTCACATGGAGGCCTTGCAGAAAGAATTGTGGCCAAGCTTCAATGAGCTCCAGCTGTGGACTTCTTCCTTTTCCTGGAGGTCAGCAGGATCGAACAGGCAGAGTACGGGAGGAGTCTCGGTGAGCCCAGTCACCCAGCACCTTTTACTTGCTTCCAGGAAAGTCTAGGTAAGTCATTCTTAGATCAGCTGTTTAAAATCTCAGGAGGGGCCTACAGAGACCAGTGTAGTTAAGAGCTCTTATTGCTGACTACCCAGGTCCAACTTCCAGTACACAAAGGGCAGCTCATAACTGTCTATAACTCCAGTCCAAGGGGATTGAATGCTCTATTCTGGCCTCTGCAGGCATGGTACACACATGGCACATAGACCTAAACACAGGCAAAACATTCATACACGTCAAGATAAAATCTTAGGAGGACTAAATGGCTGGATTCTCAGGTATTGGTTCTTCTGGGCTGTTTCAGAGCTTAACTTATTTAATTTTTTTTTCATTTAGAATCAGATTTTTTAAATAAGGTTTTCAATCTTGCAACATTTAAGGATACAGTTTTGAATACGTTCTACAAGGATTAATTGCCAAGAATTTTTTCCCTTTGTTGTATTATAATTGATAACATCTCTGTGAATGAGAGATAACCAATGTTCTCAGAGTAACATACAAAACATTGCCATAAGAGATAATCCACTTGTCTGTAATAAGATACCATCTATCATGACACACCATACTCCTGAGAAACATAATTATTAAGACATTCTATGTCTCAGTTATCAAAACAGTCAGGAAGTGTTCCAATTACTTGGCTATTCTGACCACCTTTTAAAGAATACTACCGATGTTCTTATAATTAAATTATCTCAGTACACCTGATAGTATGTATCAAATAGTAATTTATGACAATTTTCAAGACCAGCTCACATTCAGTACAGGTTTACTATGTACATGAAACTTTAAAATACTAAAAAGTATTTGTAAAGTGACATTGGAGACACCATACAAATTATGAATTATTTTTGGAAGTTTCTCACTCTCAGATACACAGCACACATTTTCTTTCTACACTTGTATAGGTTATAGAATTTAGTGGATACAATCAAGGTACATTTATTTTCAACGTTACACACAGTTTTGGAATATAGATATATAGGCCGTATCATTTACATGCTCTCCCTTTTCTTGGTTTACTACTTTGATGGTTTAATGTTAGACACTCGCTGATAATGGGATGAATAAATCAAAAGCCTTCTTCACAGGCTATCCCTAGTTTACCATGTAGAAATGGATACTTTTTGTGTGGGGGTTATAGGAGTTGAGATGGGGTCTCATGTAACCAAGGCTGGCCTGAAGATCACTAACTACGTAGCCAAGGCTTGACTCCAGCTCCTGAACAACGCCTTTGTTTTAAGTGGAAAGATCACAGACATGTGCTTCTGTGCCCACCAACATGGTATATCTATATCCATATCCATATCCATATATCCACATATATATTAAAGTTGCAGATTAATACTTTCTCTATCCTTGAAAGCATGGCTTTAAATGTTAAATATTTAATGAAAGCTAAGAAACTCGGTCACTGTCCTAACTGTTGGGTGTATATAGTAACCAAAGATTTGTCTACCTGGGACAATATAGAGTCAGGACTGAATTTTCTAGTACCCACACTGGTGATTGGGGTTCTTTAGATAAATTACCTACAACTGTGGAGGACAGCAGATGCACGTGTTGGAGGAGATTCACGAAAATAGGTTAATCACTCACAGGTTCTCACTATCCCTATTCTTGCCTCTCTCCGACAGTGACAGTCCTAACTCTCTGGATTCCCCCAGCTCAGGCTGGGACAGATTTGGAAAACACTGGCAGACAACCATAATCTAAAGGCTTAGGGCTGTCAGCTTGGCAGCTCATTAGCATGACCCTGAGGGGCTTAAGGATGTCTGATGAGCCTCACTTCATCTGGGGCGGAGACACTCACTGCTAAAGGATTCTCCCCGCAATGCTAAACGTCAGCCAGGGCCTCAAACCTCGGCAATAAAAGTCAGCAATATCTTCTGCTTCCTATTCCACTTCATTGACTGCTAATGACCTGTTCTGTCTTTTTTTTTTTTTTTTTTTTTTCTCTGCCTGTTGTTTCCAAAGATAAGCAAAAGAATTTTCCTTACTCTGAGGTCGGGCAAGACAGGACAAGAGCTGGGTGTGCCTGAAGTAAACATTGGAGGGATCATTTTTGATTCATTAAAGTGGCCAAAGATGCTAAATAAGATACCTTTGTATTCCTCAATCCCTTGCCTCTTCACAGACACACCGAGACAAAAGTGCTCTGTTCGTCTTACTAGAAAACAGAAGAAGGGCTCTAGACTCTCAGGCAGGTACGTCATATTTTTTTTTTTTTATAAAATGACACCCGGACGTAAAATTGCTCACGTTCATATTTTTGATCCATTTCCATACAGTAAAGCAAGTTCTCCGGAAAATGCACCTCTTCATAACATGGCATTGAATGGGAAACCATCAGTAGGAAAGACTTCCCTTCTCAGCCTCTGAAGGGCAAAATAGCCTACCTTCTGATGCTTTCCTGACTTGCTCCATGATTGTATGTAATGCTAACCCATCCACCAATACGGAATAACCTTTCAAAGCAACCCGACACCTGCCCATCGTATATACATGGCTCTATACGTCCTCGCTCCACAAACTGATCTACAAACCACTCAAAACACTTTTTGTCCAAAGCTAGTTTTAATTAATCAGTGAAGGGTAGACTACAATCAGGAATATAATATGCAGCATTATAAAAGAGCCCACCAGGGTCAGATAAGAGCTGTGGTGCATATGACAAGGCTTTCTGCAGCCCTGTCCTCCAGGGAGAGTCTCTACCTCTCTGTCTCCATTTCAGGAATACATGGTCAGCTGCAGCCATTCCCTGATGGAAACCCGAATCAGCCCATCCCTATCACGATCCAGAGTCTTGAAAGCTCGAAACATGGCATCCAGGCGAACCAGGCAGCTGATAAAGTTGTTAAAGTCCATGCTGCCGTCTTCGTCAGCATACCGACGGACAATCATTAGGTAAAGCTGCTCATTTAGCTGGAAGCCTGCTGCCTGCATGGCCCCGTGTAGCTGGGAGCTCCTGAGGAAGCCAGAATGGTCGCTGTCATACTGCTTAAAAACACACTGCCATTTCTTGATGTTGTTCCACAGGTACTTAAATTCCTCAAAGCCCAGTTTCCCAGTCGTGTCACTGTCCATGACAGACACGATGCTCCTGCAGGTGTCAAGGCTGAAACCGTCCGTCTTCAGCTCCTTGTGCTTAGAGAGGACCTTGTTGAGAATGTTCATCAGGTCGGCGGCACCCACCTCCATGTCGGGTCCAGCCAGCTGTGTAAATTGCTGCCGGAAACGCCTGACTTCGTCACTTTCTGAGGCCTCCACAACAGTGAAATGCCGCTGTGGGGGAGGCGGCTCTGGGGTGTACTGAGCTGCGGCGGCCTCACTGATAAAATTGACAATTCCTCCGATGATTCCTCCGATGTTGCCCCTACCTGCTCCTGCCTGACCACCTCCTCCAAGAAGGCCTCCAAGAGCCCCTCCGAGACCCCGATCTGCACCTTCCAGGATGGCCTTTGCGAGGAACATGCTTGTGGGTTATGGAGCGGGTGTGGAGGCTGCTGAAATCCGGGAGATGATTTAGAGAGAGCTGCAATCCAGTCAGAGCAGCGCACATGTGGAAGAACTGGCTCCTCTGCGCCAGTCTAGATGTGCACCACACCCAAGAGATGTTTCGCCTCCACCTGGAGTCTGTTGGGTCCTAGCGCCTGCCATATTTTCGGTGGCTTCAATGAAGTTACTTCTGCATGTCGCTAGAGAGTCTATGTTAGAAGACTACCTTAAATAGGAAATGTAAGACTATACATTCCTATGGCATGGCTTTCTTACCTGTATGTATTTTCCTCACAGGAGATGAATGACTCAGATCAGATACATCTTTACCAAGGAGTAGTTATGGTAAGGGTAGAACTGAAGAATTCTTAGGCATTTGAAAAACAGATAATCCCATTTTGTTAGGAAGGTTTCCAGAATCCAATTCTCAAGAAAAACTTGGAAGGGGGTCTTCTTTAGTCAATGTCTCCAGATGCTACCCGGAGAAGTTCTGATTCTGGAGGTCTTCTCTGTAATTAATACTTTTGTAATCTTTTCGAGGTTAACACTTATAGAAAAAAATTATCTATGCATACATCTCTGTAGATCCCACAGTGCTGGGGTCACAGGCCACTGGGAGCTGCTGGAGTTGGTTTGGAAGAGAACTCTTTCTTTGCAGATCATGCCCTTCATTTCTGAGCCATCCCTCCAGCCTTAGGTGTTACTCTCATTTAAATGTTTGAAGGAATTCACCAGTGAAGCCATTCGGCCTTGGGCCTTTCTTTGTAAAGAAGTTACAGACTTCGGTTCAGACTTATATTCTTGGGGTTGAAGAGATGGCTCAGCAGTTAAGAGTGTGCACTGCACTTGCAGGGGACTAAGTTTTGTTCCCAGTCTCTATTTCAAGTGACTCCCCATCTCCTCTAACTCTAGCTTCAGGGGATCCAACACCCCTTTCTGGCCTCTGTAGGTAAAAAAACACATATGCGCATGCACACACACATACACACACGCACACACATATACACACATGCACACACATATACACACATGCACACACACATATACACACAAATGCACACTACACACACATAACAAAAACATACACACATATGCATATACCCATACACATACATACACATGCACATACACATGCACATACACATACACATGTACACACATACACATACACACATACATACACACATGCACATACATGCACATACATGCACATACATGCACATACACACATGCACACACACATACATACACATACACACATGCACACACACATACACACACATACATACACATACACACATACATACACATGCGCACACACACATACGCACACATACACACACATACACACATACACACATGTACACACACGCACACACATGCACAGACACACACATATACACAAACATACACACATACACACACACGCACACACACATACACACACATGTACACACATGTACACACATGCACACACACATACACACACATACACACATACACACACATACACATATGTACATACACATACACACATGCACACACACATACACACATGTACACACACATGCACACATACACACACATACGCACACACGTACACATACATATGCACACACATACGCACATGCACACACTCACATACACATACACATATGTACACACATGCACACACAGACACAGACACACACACACATACACACACACATACACATACGCACGCACACACACTTATAAATCAAACAAAATCTTTTTTTTGTTGTTGTTTTTTAAGAGGCTGGTTCATTGGGTCATTAAAAGAAAACAAACCGTAGGTCTTTATAGGCTTGTCTGGGTCTTCATGCTTCAGTCACGGCAGGCTGTACATTTTTAAGAATTTCCCCATTTTTGTCTGTTACCCAGGTGGTGGGGGTTGTCCACTCATCACACTCACTATCATCTCTGAAAGATTAGTGGTTATAGCTCGACCATTCCCACTACTCTGCCCGGCTTCTTTGCCTGTCTCTCTTTGATGTTACATTTGTGAGATTCGATCACAGAGTTTTAACAAGCATTCTCCCAGCCAGTGTGTGACCGGGAAATCCTACCTTTCCACAAGCTGCATTCTAATCCAAGTCCCCCATGTGACTGTGAAAGTTCCATTGGCGAATTCAGAGAAAGACAGCTCAGGCTGAATGGTTCTATGATCATACCATGTAAGGACTAAGGAAAGAGCTGAGTTAGTAAAGTGTTTGTGGAGTGAACACAGGGACCTCGACTTGGACCCTAGAACCCATGTAAAAGGCCAAGTGCCATAGCACGACCCTGTAATCCAGCTCTGGGGAGGTGGTGACAACAGAATCCTTGGGCTTGCTGGCTGACCAGTCTGGCCAAATGAGTAAGTTTCATTATCTCAAAAAGTAAAGGAGAGAGTAATCGAGGAAGATATCAGTCTCTGACCTCTACAAATGCGCGTGTACACACACACACACACACACACGCACCATCAACCTCTGACCTTTACATGTATACACACACACACCTCTCTGGCCTTTACATGTGTATACATACACACACACACACACACACACACACACACACACACACACACCATCAACCTCTGGCCTTTACATGTATACACACACACACACACACACCATCAACCTCTGGCCTTTACATGTATACACACACACACACACATCATCATCAACCTCTGGCCTTTACATGTGTATACACACACACACACACACACACACACACCATCAACCTCTGGCCTTTACATGGGTATACACACACAATTATTTTATTACAGAGTATCTAGGGGAAGGTTCCAATTTCAAATCTGAAAAATGACAATAAGCTTATCTTCTCTGTCTGCTTCTCAATGATTCGATCTAACTTCTTACATGTCGGGACATGGGCTAGGTAGTTAGGATGCAAAGATAAAACAAAACTGCTGAGCTCAAAACCAAGTAGACCGTAAGGACTGACCATAAGTATAAGCTTGTGTCCATTTGCATACTTCTGTCATTAATACTAAACCATTATAATTTCACATATCATGCTTTGGTATTAAGGTTTTGTAAAAATCTCCTGGAAGACAAAAACATACTCTGGATAGAGAAAAATTCAAAAAGGTTAGCACTATTCAAGTCATGCATGTAATGTGGTTTATACTGTATTACCAAGCTGTCAGAGTTGCCAAAGGAGAGTGATGAATTCTGCTGAGTTGGAAGAAAGGGAGCATCTACTGCAGAATACAGCAGCATCTACAGGCAATACATACGCCTGGCTACAGGTGGTCAGTCTCCAAGTGACCTAGAAGGCCTGTGCAGTAGAAGCACAAAGGAACCAAGGGATGCTGGGTGCTTGAGAGGCAGCAAACAGCACAGTCCGATGAGAGTCAGTTCATCGGCTGAGATAGCAACGAATCAGAATTGAACTGGAAGGGATTCTGGACTGCTGTGTAACAGGGTCTGCCTCACGGGCCCCTGCAGAACCACTCATACCTCAAAGTCAAGCCAAAGGAGAAGAGAGGTGAAATTGCCTGCCATGGGACTGTATGATTCTACAACAATGGATGGGCTGGCTACTTAGAAGAGAATGGTAGCTAGAGACTCTCGATCTCTCCCTCACAGCTGATGATCACCACATAGCCCTAGAGGCCTTGACATCACAACGCTCCTGGTTCACTTCTGGAGTGCTGGGATTACAGCTCTATGCTGCCACACTCAGCTAACTTTATTAAATATCTATCTATCTATCTATCTATCTATCTATCTATCTATTTATTTATGTATTTATTTATTTATTTATTTGGTCATGGGTATGATGTCCTCAATGTCCTGTCTCTCTCAGCCATACCCAATAACTGGCCTTCTTGCTCATGGGTACAACGAAATTGCTTCTATGAACAGCAAAGACAAAGTATAGTCCTTAGCTATGTAAGGGAAAGTATCCAGAACAGACTACCTTCCTTTGAAGAGATTCATAGGGTTCACTGTGTCTCACAGAGACATAAATCCATTCACAGAAGCCTCTTTAAAAGAAATGGGCTTTGTTTTTTTTATGACTTTTTTTTAAAATTATTTTTATTTTATTTTACATGTATGGGTGTTTTATCTGCATGTATGTCTTTGTACCTCATGCATGCAGAATCCAGGGAGACAAAAAGAAGGAATCAGATCTCCTGGCACTGAAGTTATCGTTGCCAGCCGCCCTGTGGATTCTGGGAATTGAACCTGAGTCCTCTGGAAGGGCAGCCAGTGCTCTCAACCATGGAGCCATGTTTCCAAGTCAGCAGTTAATATCATATACAATGTATCTCATCTGATACATTGTTTTGTTATTTTGCTACATTTTAAATTCCTCTCATTTCTATTGTAAAGAAAGAAGACACTTGGCTAACAGTTATTATAAATCATGATAGAATAAAATGCTGTTATTAGATGAGTAAGTCTTTTCTTTACTGGACCATATAATCCTCCATGGTTATTTATTAGAGCATTTATAACGACCTGAATTGCTATCCAGGAGGAAACGCCATTGCTGAAGCCTGCAGGAAAGGATAGAAGAGGCCACATAAAATGGAAAATGTAATCCCAATCTAGGGGGGGAAGAGCTACTAACTTAAGAGATAAACAATGATACAAGAGATAAACAATAAACAATGATAAACACCATTCGTAATATTATTTCTCTTTGTACAAAGTGTAAAGACAACTTGAACATCTACCAGCTCCTGAATGGATATTTGATATAAAGAAATGCTATAAGCAAAATGAGTTCATCGCTGGTGCACGCTACCTGGATACACCTCAAAGCATGTGAACTAAAGCCAGACATAGAGAACTATGTGTCATGACATTCCAGTTGTGTGAAATGTCCAGAAAGGCAGGAATCAGTTAACGGCAGCCTGGGTTCTAGGGGGGAAGCGTGGAACGAAGAATTACACAACAGATGACAGAAGGAATCACGGGAGGCTGGTGGTGTGCTAAAACTGACTGACGGTGAAGGCCGCAGAATCTCATGAAGCAGTTGAGAGGAAACTGCAGTGACGAGTGTCCTTGAAAGAAGTGAATTAATGTCCTTTGAAAATCCACAGGAACGGTTTAGAGCCAGAAGGACACACACACACACACACACACACACACACACACACACACACACACACACACACACACCTTGAACCTGGTTCTACTAATGTGAAAGACATATTACATACCATCATCCCTAACCCTACGTTTATGCGTTGCTTCATTTTCAAAAGTGTTCCTGACCACAACCTACTAGGTGCATCGTGCCTTTAAGTAGAATTTGAACGTCACAGAGAGGGACGGAGTCTATGCTGAGGACGCCCAGCCACCATCTAAGGTAAAGCCTTTCTGTCAGGAGTGGCTTTAGCTCTTGCAACATGGTGTAGAACAGACATTCTGAATTTGGCAATCATTTGTTGGTCAGAATGCCATGTGGGGTGAAATCAAAAGCTGTCTGGAGTCCATGGAAACTGTATCAAACTGTCCCTCATGCTGGACTCTCGATCGTTCCAGAGTGAGGATGAAATGGGGCGAACACAGTCTTTTCTTTACAAAGCCTGCTCTTTACTTCCCTGTGCACTCAGGGAAGGCCAGAATCCCTCACTTGGCGCAGTGAGGAAGTCCAGATTGTTACAACTCCTTTCTGTTTCAGATTCAAACTTCCCAGATAACCGTGGACTACAAAGATAAAGGATATAATTCTTACGATTAGATAGGTACTTATAGATAAAAGGAGAGAGCTAAGTCAGACTTAGAACCGGAAAGAAATATTCAGACATACAAGAATGCCAAACTTCCAAAACAAATTAAGTAGAAAAGTTTACCTATCCCACCCAGAAGTTTTAGCCTTTTCTTCTAACTATGCCGGGTAGATTATGAAGTGAGTTTCCTCATGAAAGGACTGGATAGCTGGGCTTGACATCAAGATGAGCTCTTCTCCCAGGAACCAGCAAATACTACTTTACTGAATCAACACTGACATGGAAATTAAAAAGACAGCTAATGTCCTGATCCCTCTACAGCCATTTAAGGTGCCTACTAAGTACTCTCATTTTCATCAGGAGCGAGCTCCCTGTACCACAGCACCCTGCCTCTAACAGCAAGAGGCAAGCCAGAACGTTTGTTATTATTGGCACTCAAGACGTACACGGAGAACAGGACAGACAGGAGGAGCTTGGGATAAAGAAACGCATTCATTCCACAGAATGAAACAACAATCAGAGATCTACAGAACGTTACAACTGCCAGAAAGGCTGGGCTGCCAGAGCTCTCAAGGATACACAAACCCTTCCTGTGTAATGCTTAATCAAAGGGCACACTGCTGCCAGAACTCAGTACCAAACAGCAGAAATGGAATAGGACGCCTGGCAATTTAAAAAAAAAAAAAAAAGGAAAATAGCAATCGTCCAAGACTTACTAGACAATGGTCTGTGAAGAGGTATTGGTTACTTAGAGTCTGAGCCCATGTCAGACTATACCTGAGGGACTAGAAATCAAGTTCTCGTTCTTTTCTTTGTGTCTGTAAGGATAGTTGATATACTATGACTTCCCACTGGTGGAGGAGGGCTGGGGAGAAGGCTCAGAGGTCAAGAGCGCTGGCTGTTCCTCTAGAGGACCCTGGTTAAATTCCTAGCAACCACAAGCTGGCCCATAGCTCTTACTCCAGGGGATCTGATGCCCTCTTCTGGCCTCTGGGACAATACACAATATACAAGTGGGACAGAGACAGGCTTGCAAGCAAAACACCCTTACATATAAAAAGAAAGGAAGAAAGGAAGGAGGGAGGGGAGGGAGGGAAGAAGAAAGAATGAAACTTAAACTCTACGAGGAGATTAATAAGAGAGGACGCTGTTATAGTCCTGGCAAGACATTGTTGCATCTATAGAAATGGATGCCCTAAAACTGTTCCTAACTTAGGTGGTATTATTTCTTAATTTCATTAAATGCTTTAAAATTCCTTCAAATATGCTGGCCAATAATTTAGCACTTAATTTGAATTATTACTACACAGTATAGAGAGGCCTTTGTTCTAAACCATTGTCTCTGAAATTTCTAAACATTTAACAAATTTCCTCATTAGTCTTTGACATGAAGATTTCAGTAAATATTTATAAGAATAAACAAGCAAAAATTAAACCCAAAGACAAAAAAAGAGTCCTTTGCTTTCGCCTCTCAAAGAGACAGGATCTTGCCAAAGGAAATTATTCCAAACTAGTAAACATTTGGACCCTTTAAGTTGTCTACAGTCAAATATCTGAGTATCTAATTTAACATAGAAATAATAGCATTTTTGGGGGACAGATTGGTAGTAATAATTATGCAGCTTCTGTAGATTACCTAAAAGTGCAGCTGAGAGGAAAGAGTGGGCTTTTCCAGCTCTCAAATCCTAACACATGCATGGTGCTTAGGGGACGTGGAGAAAGGAAAAGAGGGGAAGTGTCCATAGAGAGCTGTGGGCATTTTCCACACAAGAACGCCCAGCTCCTATAAGATCAATAGGAATACTCAGTCCTCATTAAGCACTGAAATTACTCCAGAAGGTACTGAGAGCAGTACCCCTGAAGTTGCTACATCTCCTTGCTCCCCTGTCTAATAGTCCCAGCTCAATCTTTTCACAAGACGGGGGAAGCGGGCCTGGCATGTGCCAGTGTGTGCGCAAGGTGTGGCAGAGATTACATAACTCGGCTTTTAACAAAGAAGATCTTCACAGGCACAGACATGCAGCTGCATGGAAAACACAGGAGAAGGGCAGAGACAGATGGGGGTGAGTAGATGGACAGATGGACAGACAGACAGAGACTATTTAATACATTAGTCATTAATTCTCTGCACAATTTTCTCTTTTAATATGTGGTAGGCAGAAGAGCAGCTCCTGGTCTATATGGAAAGACAAGTACAGGGAATAAACATTTATACGTGGAAAGGGGAGTGAAATATGTTTCTATGAATTCCTTCCCCAGTTCTGGAATCATGGCAGCTGCCCCTGTACTATTTCCAGTTCAGTGCACAGCTCCCTCACCATCTATCAGATGAACCCTGGCCCCACCTTTCATGCCTTTGTCTCTTCTTTCAAGACTTCTGTATAAGAAAACTCTTCTCCATATATATATATATATATATATATATATATATATATATATATATATATATATATATATATGGAAACAGATTTAAAACTCCTCATCTCATAGCATCGCTATGGATGAGCCTGAAGCTATATGGCCCATCACTGTGTGGACGTTTCTTCATGTCCATTTTAATTCTGTATATGGTTCAAATTATGGGGCCTGCCACAATTTTCTTTCATTTTTTTTTAGTATAGAATTGGGATCATCCTGTGTAAGCTGACATTTTGAATTTTTTTTTTTTTACTAAATTGTGCCATGAACATTTCACTGTTTTATAAATAGATTGAAGACCATGAGAAGGAGGGTGGGGATGTTTCATAAAGCAGGTAGGCTAACCAGGAAATATCACGTTACCCTGTTCAGTCACGGTAAACAACACAGGTGCACATACAGAATCCACGGACAGGCACAGTCAAATCAAACTCATAAACTGCTTAAGGAGTCAAGGAGGAAGACATCATATTTGCATTAGTGACACTTTGTATTCCACACCACAGAATGAAACAGAAACAAAACAAAAACAAAAAAAAAACCCAAAAAGACCTATTGAAACAGTCCATGGAGAAACCTGGTTGGTAAACTAGGCTACAGGTCTCACTGGTGTCACTCTCTGAGCCAATTGCCTTCTCTCAGGGAGAACGAGCCAATCTGTCTGACTGGCGATTGCTTTAATCCCTGCATTTAGCTCCCTCCCACACTCCTGAATCTTCCAGTATTTAAATGCGATAGAGAAACACCACTGTTGGCAGGTATCACCAGTCAGAGGCTGTAATACTCCTGTAACTGCCAGCTACATTAGCTTGACACCAGAAGTACAGAACAGGTCCTACAAAGGCTACTTAACGCTGATGAGGAGACTCTGAGGATGTTAGAGGTGAGCTGTGCTGGCCCCCATTTACCCAGTTCACGCCCTTCCTATTTCCTCGTCTCCTTTCCTCGCGTGCATGTCGGTGCTGCCATACCCCTTCCTGTCGGCATGTCGACTAGGGAAACTTCACCGGATACCACTTGGATGGTTTCTGAGGCCCACCGAAAGTGGCTGTAGAAATGTCACAGAGGCTCAGAGCTTGTGAGAGTGGCCAACCAATGACTGGCTTAACGTGAGGCCCATGCCGTGAGAGGGAGTCTAAGCCTCAAGACGCCTATATGTACATACATATGTACACGTGCGTGCGTGAATGCTTGTGAATGAAATGATTCCTAACAGTGTTGGCTATGCTGAAGAGAACAGACGCAGAGAGCCACGCCCAAACATTAAGTGGCTCAGGGAACCCTACAGGAGAGAGGGAGAAGGAAAGTAGGAACCAGAGGGGGTCAAGGACAGCAGGAAACTATGGCCCACAGAATCAACTAAGCAGGGCTCACAGAGGCTCAGAGACTGAAGCAGTGACCATGGAGCCTGCATGGGCCTGTGCTAGGTCCCTGCATACATGTGGTAGTTGTTTAGCTTGGCGTTTTGTGGGACTCCTAATAGTGGGAGACCGGGTGTCTCTGACTCTTTTGCTTGCTCTTGTGATCCTTTCCCTCCTCCTGGGCTGCTTCACCCAGCCTCGATATGAGGGTTTGTATCTAGTCGTACTGTACCCTGTTACACTGGGTTTAGTTGATGTCACTGGGAGGCCTGTTCTTTTCTGAAGAGAAAGGGAGAGGAGGAGCAGATCTTGGGGAGAGGGGAGTGAGGGGGGAGTTGGAGGATAGGAGGTTATGGTTGGGGGCATATCGTATGACAGAAGAATAAGTTTAAAAAAGAAACAAAAACAGCAGCTATGAAGTAAAAAGCACCTCTAATTTATCAGTTTGCGTTATCACGTCCAGTACATTTTCTTCCTTACCTTGTGCTTATCAGCTTATGCTTTAAGCACGCCGTGACAGGAATATGCTGTTTCATGTAAGAGGACATGTTATTTGAATGCTGTAGCAAGCCCAGAAGCGTTGCATAGGGACTACCAACAGAAAAAGCTTGATGACCAACCTGTATTATGTAAAAGACTAGTCGGTTCTACAAGATCGCAAAACAAACCACTAAGAAGATGACCCATGCTGGAGGAATGAAGAAGAGAGAGGAGTAGGGGGTCAGGAAGTTCTTTTTGTCTGTCATCAGAGGGACTTCACTGAAAAATATCTTTTCTGGGTGATGATAGGTAACCGAGGATTCTAGAATTCAGCAAGAGGGAGTAAGCGCTCCTTCAGCTCTCTCCCACTTAAACTACAAAAGAACAAACTACCTGTAAAGAAATGAGGGCTGATGAGACAAAAGTCCAGAGAGCCATCAGTGAGGGTGGGAACCATGGAGGCCTGAAGGCGAAGGCCACATTTAAACAAGGCAAATCCTCCTCAATTGAGAAATAACAGGAACGACTTATTGATCAGTCATCACGACAGCTGAATGAGGACTTTAATACCATACGAATCCATTCATATGGCCTTCGATTTGCATAAAGACTAGGATGGACCGCAGATTAATGATTAAAAGGGATTAAAGGTGGAGGCAGGTTTAACTGCAAATGAACAGCTTCAGGAGAACTACTGTATTTGTATACTTTTAGACTCTTTTAAGACCAGTTTGCCTGAAATGTCAGAGGCTTCTACACACGTGCTAAACTCAGAACTATAAGCAGAAGAGTCCATATTAATGCTCCTTATACTAAAATTTTTAAGGGAAATTCAAAATCTTAATTTCGCTTTTCCTGATTGACTCATCAGCTGACTCGCTGCACCCGCTTACATTTTGCAAGAGGGTGGGCAGCTCACGTGAACGCCGTCAGGCAATTCCATGTAAAAAATAGAACCCATTTGCTCTTCGTGCATTTCGGGGACAGTCCAGAAATGTTCGGGACAGTAAACTACCATCCGTGTCACCCATGTACAAATTCTACATACCTTTAGAAGGTTTAACTACAAACATACACACACACACACACACACACACACACACACACACACACACACACACATATATATATCCCAATTATAAACATTTCCAATTCTACACTGCTGAGCAGATACCTAAATTAGTTCGCACCATGCGATGTTACACTACCTATGTCCACAACTGTATCTCTTATCCATACTAAGGGGAAGATGTATTCATGGCATTAAATTACATTGGTTCTTCTCACACTGACCGGATAAGTTTTGTCAGCCCTCTGCCTTGCACTCTGTAGCGACCGGCCAAAATAAAAACGTTAAAGGTGAAGCTTAACGTACCCTGTCAAAGAGAGCAAAAAGTTGTCGCAGGACATCGGAAACGGGCAGCTTCAGGTACTCTGCGAACTCCTCGATTCCAATTCGGCCACCTTTGGCGGAGCTTGCGATTGACGCGTACTCGTCCAAGTGCTTCCGGATGCCGTCCCAGTCCAGCCTGGATAAAGGATTCCAAGTACGTGTTATCAGTCCTAAGTCACATGGACCGTTTCTCACGAGTGTTATTTTATAAGTTTATGGAAGGGAAAATATTCTATATCAATTTAAAACAGAACCGAGTAAACATTTGAGAGGACATACCAAGCCAAGCACACGTGTAAGCATTTGATTTTTAAAAGTATGTCGGTATTAGTGACAAAAAAACAAAAACAAAAACAAAGAAACATTGGGAGGAAAGAAAGGTCACTAAGAGCAGAGTGGGGTCCAGGAAGCGATCCAGTAATTTTAACCTGAAATTATCTGGAAAGTTGACGGCTGCTTATTGAAGTTGTTATTGGAAATAATAAGTATTTCTTTCAAAAAGTTTTCAGGTTGATAATGCATCATTGATAAAAATGGTACAATGGGTGATACACTAAACTATACACACTTCCTCTGATATCAGCTATTGAAAGTGAAAAAAAAACCAAGATATTGGGGTCAATAAATCCTGTAAATTCCTAGTAAGGATAAATAAAAATGGACAAGGATAAGGATATTGCGCGCGCGCACACACACACACACACACACACACACACTTATACACACAAGCACACACCTTTTCAAAAGGCAGGTGTAGGAAAGGTATTTTAAGTGATAAGAGCTGTCTGGGTCAGTTTTTCCCACATGACGTTCTAAGCAGTGTGTGCCAGTGTCATCCACGGTGCAAACCCTCTTATACGAAGGTCTGTACTCAGAAGCTGCCCTGGGGCATTGTGAATGTCAGGATGATCTACCTACATCCAGAGGGACAACTCCTGCTTCTTACTGTGGGCAGCTCGCAGAGACACCACTGTGTCAGTTACTCTTGACCAAACAAAAACAGATTTGAAAAGCAGAAGCTAAATCCACCATTCTGCCTCTCCTGCTAAGCACCCCATAGGACGAGAGCTGAACAAGAATAAAGAGAGAACGGAGATAGGGTTTCCCACTTTTGAACACCGATGAGGGTTTAGTGGTTTAAGGATACACTTACTTCAGTTTCCGGCTAATCTTAGTGAATTCTACCAGCCCAGCCTCCATAGGCAGCGTGAGCTGCCCCGCTGAAATCATCAGCCTGCAGTCTTCATAGGTGTGATCCGTTACTGGTATTTCCAAAGCTCTACAAACAGTAAGACAAAAAAAAAAAAGTTCAACGAAATGCCCATGGTTTTCCACCACCCCTGAGCTGCTGAGTGGGCTGGGTGCCTGGAAAGGAGTGAATGAGTCCTCAGATTCTCCTCTTCATGTGCCACCTTTCCAGTCTCACCCAGTGAAGCGCCCGCCCTCTCTGTCTGTCTGTAGAACTGAAAATATGTATTTTGCATTCTAACCAGAAAGCCAACACATTATTTGTAATGTTATAAATCGTACAGCGTAATAGTGATGTGGGGGTCTGGTGATAGGAAACGCAGGCTTGAGTCCCACACCATCACCCTCTCGTGTAATTCTGGTGAAACTGCTCAGTAGCTGGGCCTGTTGCCTTCCTCACCTCAGGACTGCTGTGGGCACCAAGCTAGACAATGTGATTTAAGGGCACGCACAGCGCTCAGTGGGGAGAGCACGAGCTGTGCCCATCATTGCTTTCTGCCTGTCACATTGTAACACAGGTCTCAGTGTGCACTCTGGTCTCCTGAGAGCTGCCATAAGCTGGCACACTTTCAGGTGGTTTCACTGTCTACTTTCTGACTTGTCTCATTATAATAAAAAACATGCGGAAGACAAAGCAGTAATTTTACTGTCCATTTTATACATTAGGAAAAGGAGCTCAGGGGTGGGGTGACTGTCCTCTTACTTTTTCTGAGACGCCATCACTCAACCCATTCACTGTGCATGAATAAAAGCTAATTTTGAATAAATCTCTTCTTTGTTTTTCGGTATACTTTGGGAAACTGAGATATAGGATACAAACTCTTTCTAGTTCTGATATTTATTTTTTCATTTTTAGACACCAATGGGCATATAGTTACAAAATTTGCTTTTACATTGTGGGAAGAAAAAAATCAAAACAAAAATTGTAGCTGGTTTAGAAACTAAATAAAATGAGCACACCCAAGTATCCTCAATAGCAAAAATGTTTCCATAAACATTTATCCTATTTGGAAAACAAAGTTACTTTTGTGCTTATGGGGAATGGATACAAAATCTGGCCTTAGGATTTCTATTGTGATAAAACATCATGAAAAGAAAGGGTTTATTTCACTTGTATTTCCAGGTAACAGTCCATCACCGAAGGAAGTCAGGACAGGAACTCAAGTAGGACAGGAACCTGAAGACAGGTGCTGATGCGAGTACCACAGAGGAGTGCTGCTTACTGGCTTGCTCCTTATGGCTTGTTCGGTCTGTCTTCTTACAGCTCCCAGGACCACCAACCAAGATGTTTAACACCACCCACTGTGAACCCTCCCACATCAATCAGTAATTAAGAAAATTCACCACAAACTAAGAAATGCTGAAAGGGGGAGACAAACTGTTCCTCAGGGAAGAGTACACCTATTGGTTCTCCAATACCGGTCAGCCCTGAAAACATGCATACAAGTCACATTATACAGACTGAGTATCTGTGTTATGTATTTACACACACACACACACACACACACACACACACACACACCACTAACACACACATTCACACACACACTCACTCGCTCAATGAAAGGAAAGGCCATGAATTTGAGAGGGGTGGGCAGGGCTATATGGGAGGACTTAGAGGGTTGAAAAAGAAGGAGGAAATAGGAGATATTATAATCTCAAAAATAAAAGAAATAATATATATATTTTTAAAAGTCCTCCCACAGAAAAGAAAAGATGAAAAATGCCTTACAGACTTGACGATGAGCAAATCCCATGGAAGCATTTTTCTGAAAATCCCTCTTCCCGAATGATTCTAGCGTGTGCCAAGCTGATATAGAACTAGCCAGGACAAAGTCAGATTCAGAGTTTCCGTCCGGGGGAGGTGGAGGGGATCTGTGTGTCTATTGGCCCCAAGCCTCCTAGTGGGGCTCACAGAAGGACGAGGCACCTGGGTAAAGGAATAACTTCAGAGGGCCCTGAGGCTGCCTGGGTGGTCACCCAGCATAATACAGTCTTTCCTTACAGGCCGGGTGATCTATCTAAACAAAATCCTGGCCAGTTAAAACCCCCTTACGTGCAGGAAATATTCACTTCACTGCTGTGCAGTTCGTAAATGCAGTTCCAGCCGTCCTTCCATGGGGTAACTGTTTTCCTTTTCTGTGTATCCTTTCTACGAGCTCTTCCTCATGGAGGCTGTAATCGTTGACACCTTTAAAACACTGGGCCTTGGGTGGTGCAGGAAGTAAGAGGAAAGTGGCCTCAGAAAGAGTTCCTAAACCACCCCAAGGCGCTGTAGTGACAGGCCAGCATCTGTGACAGATGCTAGCTGCTCTTTCTACCTGTCATACTTTCATCCATTTGAGGCGACGCCTGGGAAGCATCTGAAGACTGTGTTGTTGCCAGTGTCCCTCAGCAGACCATTTTACTTATCAAATGAGTTGGTGATGGAGAATCACCGGGGGAGGGGGGACAGCATCAAGCTATATTTAATGACATCAGTAATTCTCTTTATCATTTGGAATCTCCAGGACATACTTACTCCGCCATCAAATTCCGGACTCTACTGGCGAAAAGGACAGGATCATTCCTCTCTTCCTCACTTGGTGCTTGCACAGGCATAAACTGAAAGACAGACATCTTTCCATAGCAACCCTTGGGCCCAAGACACTAAACACTAAATACATTAAGTGACCGGTCAGCACGCCTCAACTGTGGTCTTCGTAGAGCTCATGCTGTATGTCATGGAAGGGACACTGGGCTTGGACTTGGGACACAGAAGCCTGGCTGTGTTGACTCTGTTAAACTGCCTCAACTCTCAAAAGATGGCCGTGGTCACCCACCGGCTTCACCGTGCTACTGAAGAGAACTGAAGCCTACAGTTCTGGAATTTGTAACTCGGCAGTGCCTAACATCGCCCCCTCAGAGTTAGATTCTCTTCATCTCCATTTTATGTGAAAAGGACTTCCCCCTCACCCCACCTTTTCTTTAAAAATAAATCTTTTATAGTATTATCTATTTTACGCATTTCAATGTCAACTACACTTTAGTTATTTGATCAAAAATAATGGTTTTTTGTTGTTGTTGTTGTTGTTATTTTTCCTACCTAAAAGAATTAAACTTCACAAGTGGCTTTGTGGCTTTTCTTCTGTCACTTTTTTCTTTCTTTCTTTCTTTTTTTTGGGGGAGGGGGATTTCATTTTTAACTTGATTTTACTCTCTACCTGACACTGACACCTGATTTGTAATGTCCTCACTGTCTTTTAAGTTCATGCACATGTGCGTGTGCGAGTGTGTGTGTGTGTGCGTGTGAGTGCCTAAGTCATATATATCGGTGTATGTGCTCATACATGCACATGTATGTGGAGGCCAAAGGTCAAATTCGGTATGCCTTCCTCTATTGCTTTCCTCTTTAGTTGTTTTTGAGACAAAGTCTCTCACTGAACCCAGAGCTCACTGGCTGCTGGATGAAGAGGCACAGAGATCTGCCTATCTTTGCTGCCTCTTACCAATGCTAGACCTAGGAGGGAGGTCTTCCTCTCCTTAACCCCTTTATTTTATGGTTTTCAAACACCAAGAAGGCTTTAGTTCCATATTCAATATAGTCCTGTCAGCACTCACAGTACTCCGGACAGGATTATTAAGATCCTCTTCTCTAAAGAAAATCTGGAGGTCGATGTCAGTATGCAGGTGAGGGCTGGCACAAGTTAGATCCAGGTCATGACTGGATAGTAAAAGAATAAGGCGGTGACAAAGTTTTTGTAGGGAGGGAGAGAAGGAGGAGGAGAGAGAATCAAGATGGAGACAGAGAAGGATGACCCAGAATCCAGTGGTCCTGAACTGCCAAGGTAGCTGGGATGAATTTCTGTAGGCAAATTTATCTTATCTAGGTAGGCGGTTTATATCCTTATCAATTGGTTGTAAGTTTATTGTGTGGGTGTATTGTAGATTCTGAATAACATATAAATACAGTTGTTGGGTTACAGTTTGTTGAGTCTTGATATTACTGGGTAGCTGGGACTAGAGTTCCTGGCTGGCCAGCGTTTGGCCAGGGCAACTAGCAATGGAAATGGAGAGGCCCCTGGGGCTAGAACTAGGCTAACATGCTGTGGTGCCACTATGGAACCAGCCATTGCCGAGATAAATTAATGTTAGCTCTATATGGCCCTACAGTGCCAGAACTAACACCAGGGAGCCACTGCGCAGGTCCGAGAGTACGAGGGGGCCAGTGTGGAGCAGTGACAAGCAAGAGCTGGTCAGGCCCTTTTTTAATTTTTACCCAAACAAAGATCCACATCTTAATAAGATAGATCAATACATCATTGGAATCCCTTATGTTAAATTCAATTATACATGGGTTTAAAATCTTAGCCCCCCTACCCAATGCTACAGAAATCACATGGTCCAGGCTCAGCCCAAGGCTGGCCAGACTTTATTTTCTCCTACGGGAGCATTTTCTTTTCCTGGAGCATGAGAACAGGGAGTAGGAAATTAAAATTTTTGAATGGAGCTGGGGGCAAGAAAATGTAGCCAATGCGGTGGGTGGCAGACGGGAAGAAAGACCACCACAAAACGCTAACGCTGTAGAGAATGTTCTAGAGAAAATCCAGCCCTGGATCACAGGAAAGCGCCATCCATTTGATCTCTACTTACTGAAATACATTTCTGAGCAGTGACCATGCTATATGTTCCATATGTACCGTTTCATTAGCTCTCTTATTTATATCATAAAGAATTATAACGTATAAAGATGAAATGACTCAAGGTATCATGACTCGAGTTCACTCAACAAATATTGCTGGAGAACAGACCTCACAGGTGCCAGTCAGTACACCAAGCCCTGACGGTGTGGCCCTGAAGTCCCTCCCTGACAGGAAACTCTGCATGAAGCCTGGCAGGGATGTATCACAAGGATGAGCCAAATCAGCCAACAAGAGCCACTACTCTGTGGTGGATACCTTATCACAGGGGTGCTGCAGATGGCTCCAGCAGTCCTGAGGCAAACCCTACCGTTTAAAAGGAAGTGTTCGCTTTTTAATTTACAACAAAAATGTGGCTTCAAAGATTAAACAACATAGCCAGGGTCACACATAAACGACACGCTAGAACTTAAAAGGGGAAAAAAAAAGATTTCTTCAAAAAAATACCAGTTTTTTTCAGGTGGACCTCTATTCAAGTATGATAAAGCAGGCTATGAATCTTGGGATATTGGTGACACTGATGAAGTCTGAACAAAGCAGTGGGTCAGGACAAGGCCTAAGGTTCTTTTTTTTTTTTTTTTTTTTTTTTTTTTTTTCGGAGCTGGGGACTGAACCCAGGGCCTTGCACTTGCTAGGCAAGCACTCTACCACTGAGCTAAATCCCCAACCCCAAGGCCTAAGGTTCTTTTGTTTGCTTTACTTCACTGGTGTTTTGCCTGCATATATGTCTATTCACCACTTGCATGCATTGGCCATTGAAGCCAGAAGAGGGTATGGGCCACCATACAGGTGGTGGGAATTTAACCCAGGTCCAATGGGAAAGCAGCCCTTAACTACTGAACCATCTCTCCATCCCAGTCTGTTTTGGGCAATAACGTGGGTGGTTGGGTACCAGAAAGGAAGACATTGGGAGCAGAGAAAGAAGAGCCTGGAAAATTCTGTCATGGTCCCAGGAGAGACCTTGGGGCATGGAATGAGGAATAAGGATGCAGAGCATGATGGGATACATGAAGCATTTTTAAGACAAAATGAAGGGCTTGCAGAACAATGTGCTATGGGCAACAGCATGCTGGAGAAGAATCCTGCTGTGTGAGCCTGGGAAAGGCATTTAGCCTTTTCAGGCTTCAGGTCCTTCTGCCAAATGAGTAACTCGGACTCCATAATCTCTTAAGGTCCTTTCTGATCAGAAGTCTCTACTGAGCGTCTCACTCTTTACAGTGGAAAAACCGAGCAAGCCACCAGAGGTCTCCACATCACTTTATATATCTAGAAGGACAAACTGCAGATCAACGCCTGAAACTTCCCTCTGCCCTAACATAGTAAAATTTATTACATTTGCGTTGTACGGAATTCGAAGATGAAAACGGGTTAAAATAAATGTTTATTAAAATTCTAACAAAAACAATAATAAAGGAATAAGGTTTTGAAATTGCCAGATAAGCTCTTGTTCTTCCCCCCCTCCCCCTATTCCCTTTCCCCTCTCTCCATGTGCTCACAGGTAGCCTCTTTCTCTCTCTCTCTCTCTCTCTCTCTCTCTCTCTCTCTCTCTCTCTCTCTCTGCCTTTCTCTGCCTCTGCCTCTACTACCCTCTTGACTCCCCTCCCCATGTTAAAAAAAAAAGATAGAGAGAAAAAATTGCCAGACAATTCTTCTGGTTTTAAAAAAGCCAGTGACAGTTTACTTTGAACTCAGAAAACAGTGAGGCAGCCATGGGAATGCATCCCCTGTTTTACTGAATCTGCCATCTGCCTCTGGCCCTTAAGTTCCTGCTCCCCTCCCTGCCTCAATATTCTCTGTTTCCTACCGTGCTATACCTTGTCTCACAGTCTGTCCCCGTTTAAGATTTATTGTCCTGTTTCACAACTTTGTGCTTCGTGTTTTACGGTCCCCATGTCTCCTCAAGCCTCAAACCATACAAAAGATTCAGGAAAAACTCGGGGTATTACAGCCATACTTACCCAATACCCAGGACCACGCCTGCCACCAGCACTGAACACCTGTGAAACTAGTTTTCTCATTGTTTCGTAACCACGTCAAGCACATCTTACCAATTACTGACTGAGAAGGGGAAGACAGCTACTGCTGGCACTATGACCATCTTCCTTTGTCTTAGAAAGCAAAACCACGGTTAGGTCAACGCTAACAAATGTGACGCTGTAGCTCTTATAATTCCTTTCTCTAAAGCTCCAGAGAGAAAATGGGGAAAAAGCCAAGACTGTTATCAGCATCCGTTGTGCTCCCTTCCCAAGGGAAGAACACTGCCAGATGAGGTAGGATGTAAAAATTAATGCTTAACAAGCGCTTACCACATAAGTAGCCTTATTAAATTTCACAACCGCATTAAAGAGTGTTATTATCCTCATTCGCCAGTGAGAACATAGATTTAGAGAAGTTGAAGCAATTTTCACACATACAGGCAGGTAGCAATAAGAAAAACATGACCCTTTTTATAATGCTCATGTCTACTAATATCGAGAAATTTCAGAATTTTGTCAAGTTTCAGAGCCAAGTGGCTTTGCTAAGCAGGACAAGTGTAACTGTGGCTGGTGTGTATTTATGTGAAGGTGTGAAATCGGGGTGGTCTAAAAGGTCTGTTTTAGATACAAAAATTATAAATAATTCTAAGGTCTTTGCATATTTAAATTATTCAAACATACGGGTACAAACAAACGCCGTGTTCAGCAATGGGCCAAGTATATGATGATGATCTTGTGAGATTGCAATGGAGATGTTTCTACATGTTTTTAGATGTATAAGGATTTATCGTTTTATCATAACTGCCTACAGCATTTAAAATTGTAAGGTGTTCAACAGGTTTGCAGCCAAGAAGCAACAGGCTCTACCACATAGCCTAGAAAGCCTGTGTGGAGAAGCCTTTTTTAGTCTAGATTTGAACAAGTACAGTGTATAACGTTTACATAAAAATCCTTTCTGTGAACATACTGCCTGTTCTATAGGACTGCACTGGGACTTCTCCTAGGCAGCCGATTTTTTTTTTTGAAGGCATAAAAAGTTACATAACGTACAATGATCATCGCCACCACTCACCCAAGTTCACTTTCAAAATGTGTAAAACTTGTGCCATGCTCTTGAGTCTTGACAGGTTTATTCAAGGTTAAAGGTGTTTGGGTAGCATGTTTACAACAATGGCTTGGCAATGGAAAGAAAGATTTCCATCATCATCATCATCATCATCATCATCATCATCATCAGAGAGAGAGAGAGAGAGAGAGAGAGAGAGAGAGAGAGAGAGAGAGAGAGAGGCTTCTAAACTGCCCAGACACGGGCAATCCCAGGGACAAATGACCATCAAGCAAGCTTCCTGTGGGGCATCTCAGCTCTGTCGCTGAACTCACAGAGAAGCCTGAGTCTCAGCAGCATGGTGCAGACCATTAGTCTGTGGGAGGGCGTGGCCATGCTTCTGCCTGGAAAGCCACTGGGCTGCATTTCTGAGTTATAGTCAAACAGTGGAGAACTAAAATATTAAAACGTCGTGAAGCTATTAGACCCAGGCATGGTGGTTATACATCTTGAATCTTACCTACTGAGACATCGAGGCAGGAGAGTTGCAAGTTTGAGGCCCATCTGGGCAGCTTGGCAATATTCTTTGTTAAAATGGGATTAAAAAATGCTGGTGATATATGAAATTGAGTGATAGAACCCTTGTCTAGCTTGTGTCAAACCCTGCACGATATTCCTGGTACCATTAAAAAAAAAAAAGTGAGTAAAGCAGTCAGGAAACTCCATGGGAGAAAGAACTGTAAGTCCAAAATAAATAGAACAGAAATAGGAATGCTGAACTTAAAAGTCGATAAATTCCAGTTCTGCACCACAACCCAAATAGATCAGCTCAGCTCCCTGATTCAACTCTGTTCAACAAGGCTGAACGTCGCTCTGTGAAGTTGTGGGACAAAGAACACATTCTTTCCTTTGCCAGAAGGAGAATGCATATACTGTAATTTCCCTTTTGCTTTTTTTTTTTCTGACACAGAAAGGAAATGTGGCAAGAGCAGTCAGACAAGAAGAGGAACTTATGGACCCTGACGTAACTCAGTTTCATCACTGACACATGTGCAAGGCAGGCTGTGTGCACTCCACATCTGCAGCTGGCTCTTCACTAGAGAATGGTTGGTTTAGAGAAAAGGGTAACCGATGGTGAGGTATGTGTGTGGTGTTGGTGTTGGGGTGTGTGTGTGTGTGTGTGTGTGTGTGTTGTATGTGTGTGGTATGTGTATGGATGGTGTGTGTATGTACATATGATGTGTATTGTATGTGTGTGATGTGTGTGGTGTGTGTGTGTGATATGTGTATGGTGTGTGTATGTGTAATAGTGTGTGGTGTGTGTATAGTATGTAGTGTGTGTATGTGGTGTGTGTATATTGTATGTGTGTGGTATGTGTATGAATGGTGTATATATGTATATATGCTGTGTATTGTATGTGTGTGATGTGTGTGTGGTGTGTGTGTATATTGTGTATGTGGTGTGTGTGTATGGTATGTGGCGTGTATGTGCAATATGTGTATGGTGTGTGTATGTGTAAATAGTGTGTGGTGTGTGTGTGGTCTCTGTGTCTATATGTAGAATGTGTGTGTGTGTATAGTGTGTGTCTGTGTATATAGTGTGTGTGATGTGTATGAATGTAGTATATGTTATATATGTGTATAGTGCATGGTGTGTGTGTGTAGTGTGTGTATGTGGTGTGTGTGTGGTAGGTATAGGTGTATGTGTGGTGTGTGTGCATAGTATGTGTGTGTGTTGTACATATATCTACAGTGTGTGGCAGGTGTATGATGTATGTGTATGCTGTGTATGTATAGTGTGGTGTGGGGTGTGCATATGTGTGTGTGTATAGTATGTGTGTGTGCTGTACATATATGCATAGTGTGTTGCATGTGTATGGTGTATGTGTGTGCTGTGTATGTATAGTGTGGTGTGGTGTGTGAGTGTGTGCTGTGTATGTATAGTGTGGTGTGGTGTGTGTGTGTGTGTGTGTGTGTGTGTGTGTGTGTGTGTTATAGCTTTCAAGTCTTCGGACATGATAACAAGGTTGTTTTAAGTATAGGTTGGTTGGTTTCTCTTTTAGAAAAAGCAACGAGAGCCAGACCACATAAGAAGTTACTAAAGAAGAGCGGTCAGTGCTGGGGGCCTGCAGGGACAATAGTGTGAATTCGCCCCAACTGTCCCCTGTGCAGAGCTTTGTGCTCTAACCATTCACAGGCTCTGAGAAGACCCCCAGTTCACTGCATTTGCCTTCGTGCTTGCTTAACGCTGTGGCACACAGATTAGCTCTTTGCCTCCACAGGAACAACTAGGAACAACTAGGATTATCCCAAGAGTCAATGCTCTGCCCCATTTTCTGACTATGCTGACAGATGTTTTCAAAGTGTAGAGGTAAACAGTGACACCCACAAGAAGGTATCTTCAAAGTACGCAGACAGCATGCAAATCTCCACAGAACTCACTGAAGTTTAAACTCATTCTGACCTCTAACTCACTCGGGATTGCTACTTACCTATAAGTAGTCAACGATTAAGTTATCCAGCAAGGAAAAATAGTATTTTAAATGCCATAGTCCTGCCACTTAGAACACAAGCCCTCACTCAGAATTCCGCAGTACACACAAAAGGATAAGGTTTCCTTTCTTTTTTAAAAAATTTTATTTATTTTTATTTTATGTGTAGGAGTGTTTCTGCCTGCGTTTATGCTAGCACTACAAGTACAGTGTTTGCAGAGGTCAGAAGAGGGCAGCGAACGCCATGTGGGTGCTGGGAATCATACCCCGATCCTCCGGAAGAGCAGCCGGTGCTCTTAACCTCTGTGCCATCTCTCCAGCCCCCACTTCCATTGCCTAACCCACAGATGCCATTGGAGCGCCCAGGCTAGAGTCTCAGATGCCAATACCGTAGCCTTCAATAAAGACCTGAGGGTCTCACTTGCTATGTGGAACCAACTCTTGGGGTCTTCAAATTTGTGTCCAAATTTTGAAAAGGTTCTAGTCATTTTCTCATTCTCCATCTGCTCCTGAAACTCAGACTGTCCTGTGAACAGGACCCGGGCTGCACAAAACTCCCTAGGGGTTCCCAGGCATGAAAGCACACTGTAAGGGAAAGCATCCAAAACTGGGTTCTCCTGTCCACATCTCAAGTCTTACCTCTCAACTTTCATACAATCTGCCTTTGAGGAGGCTGGCTGCACCACGGGGTAGCATGAAAATGCACAGGGTGGGAAGAAAGGAGGCACATTTCACCCACCCGAGTGATTAGCATGTTGGAAGGTCTCAGAAGTTACATGTGCTTGATGGCTTGATTCCAGGAGCTAAATCTCACAGCAGGGGCTCAGAAACCGAATCTATCAGACTAGGGGTAATTCGAAAGGTGCCTCTAAGTTAGGATTTGAAGTCTGGGCAGAGGCTGCATCTTAAGCCCCCAAGGCAGCATTTGAACAGCTTACCTCAACTTCCACCTTTGTGAACAGTTGACAGAATGTGAGCACACACAGCTGGATGCTGAAAAAGAGAAGAGAGAAGCCTAGTCTTTCTTGCGCATCCATACAAGTATAATCTGTTCTTCACACATGAATGCACACGTGCGCGCAAGCACACACACACACACACACACACACACACACACACACGTGCACACGTCCACATGTTGCTTTTAATTATGCTACATTCAAGCCATGACTCCTCTCAGGGTTAGACAACCACTCTTGTTATTGAACAACCAAATTACCAAATGTGATCACTACATTGTGTGAGTGAGTGTGAGCTAAAACCCAAACAGATCAAACCTCAAATTCATAGTTTCTTTGATAGCACACACTCTCAGGCCTAAGTCTCTTTGGAAAGTAGACAGAGTCTCCTTTAAGAAACACAGATATGCACGTGAGGCAGGACTCGGAGGTTAAGAGCACTGGTTGCTCTTCCAGAGAACCCATATGAAAACCCAGCAGCCATATGAAAGCTCGTTCCTGTCTGTAATTCTAGTTCCAGTACTCCCTGGGCATTAGTGCATAGAGTGCACAGACATACAGGTGGGGAAAACATCCATACACATAAAAGAAAATAAATACATCTAAAATAAAAATTTAAAGATACACGAATGTGTTTACAGGAACACTCCTAAGTAGGACACCGTATTTCTAAATTCTTAGGTAACAACTTTTAAAAAGTCAGTGGGATTTTCCTAAGGATCACAAACTTTACCAAAGCCATCTCAGCAAGGAAGCTCAAACTATGGAAAAAATATCCTGAAAACTTACAAATTTCCCTGTCAGTCTGGACGAACAGCTCCTGTAAGTGGGTGACCAACCCATCAAAGACAGTTTGTAAGACGGGTGTCTTGCCTCACAGCTTTCCAGGATGAATTTAGACTGTAAGCCAGATTTCTGGAGGATTCTCAGTTTAGCCTCTTCCAACAACTGACAGAACTCAGAACAGACAGTGCATTAGACCACATGTCTAAGGAAGCAACCTGTCACACTTTCATCTCTCTCTGTGTGTGTGTGTGTGTGTGTGTGTGTGTGTGTGTGTGTGTGCTATCAAGAAACTAAAGAACGACTTATCTGTCAAAGTTATCCGAACTGAGAATTCCTCAGTTAGGGATTTCACCAAGGAACACTGGCTCCACATGGACGGAAGGGGCACTGGGTGCCTTCAGCTGTGTACCCACTGGCGAGGCCACCAGGCTCCGGTGCATAAGCCGAGGTCACACAGACAGCTCTGGGTAAATCCAGAGTCACAAAACAAGCAAAAGGACAGGAATGCAGGAAAGGGGGCTTGCAGGGAGAAGGACAGGATAATGGAGTCGTGGGAAGGAGAGAAGAGGAAGGGGAGTAACAGGCCCAGAATGCAACATGTGTGTGCAGCATCCACAGAGACCAGAAGATGTCATCAAATGCCCTGAAACCAGAGCTGCAGCTGATCGTGAGGTGTCCTGTGGATACTTGGGTCCTTCTGCAAGAATAGCCAGTGATCATAACCACCAAACCATCTCTCCAGCCCAAGTGAACTATTTTCAACCATTTACATAGGGCCTTGGGATCACGTATTTTGAGGTAAATATATATATGTATATTTCCAAATATATATTTCCAAATATATATTTCCAGATATATATATCTGCATATATATTTCCAAATGTATATATATACATATATTTCAAAATATATATAATCTCCAAATATATATATCTCAAATATATATGTATATATCTCCATATATGTATATATATCTCCATATATGTATATATATCTCCATATATATATATCTCCATATATATATATATCTCCATATATATATGTGTATATATCTCCATATATATGTATATATATCTCCATATATATGTATATATCTACATATATATATGTATGTGTATATATCTCCATATGT
Source organism: Rattus norvegicus (assembly GCF_021556685.1). Taxonomy (NCBI): domain Eukaryota; kingdom Metazoa; phylum Chordata; class Mammalia; order Rodentia; family Muridae; genus Rattus; species Rattus norvegicus. Next base: position 28,660,546 of record NC_141552.1, read on the forward strand.
ATGTGTATATATATCTCCATATATATCTCCATATATATATCCATATATATATGTGTATATATCTCCATATATATCCATATATATGTACACATATATATCTCCATCCATACATATGTATATATATCTCAATATATATGCACATATATCTCCATATATATGTATATATCCATATATATATGTATGAATATATGAACGTTGGCTACAACAACTCACTAAGCATGCCCTGTTCACACTACAGAGAACCTTCTTAGAAAACCACCTTCCCTAGCTCTGTCCCTTCTCTAAGCTTCCTCCCCCATGTCCCTTCTCCCTCGGAGTATCTGCCCTGGTGAACTATTTCTGCTTTGGTAAAACAGTAACTGAGAATACAGATTGGAGGGTAATAGGAACAGCGCTGGCAGAAGCACTCAGCAGGCCAGAAGACAGGTGGAAATAGGCTTTGCCATAGACAAGAGCCGTGTGCATTTGCACAGAACCAATTTTGTGCTTTTGAAAGATCGTGTGTCTCTGAGTCGTGAGGTATTTTTGACACGACACATTTTTCGTCTCCGAAATTTACTTTCCAACTTCGTTTTTCCCTTTATCACACACTCCCTGGAGAAGGCTGTATTCTTAACCTCCTCTGTGCTCTCCCCCTAACTAGGCCTCCAGAACGCTTTCTTCTATTTGACCTTCACAACCACCCAGACTGCTGTATAATGAAGACATACAGATCGGCAAGCTCGAACCCACGCTGTCTGCATGACACCTAGCTTGGGAGCGCCCTTGCCTCTCTACATTTTTTTGCTGCACAAAAGTTAAAAGCTCGGAATCCAATGTTAGTACCAGCATGAACAGGCAGCTAGTCTGAGGAGTCAAATGATTCCTTTAAAACTTGAACATAACACATTGCCCACGTCTCCTACTGTTCTTTGTCTCCGGCATTATCTGCCTAACGTCACCGACAGGAACCAAAGACTGAAGCTCCAAAGGAGCATATGTGTTCTCTATGATAACTTCTACTTAAATGTCCCTTGAGCTACCCTTCTTAATTCAAATTTATCTCAGAGAAATTTCTGTGTGCATACACAGAAGCAGGAATACATTCTACCTTTTCTCCCAGACCTTCCGAAGCTCAAGAGATTATGTAAACGCTATGTAGAGAAGCCAGGGTATGCTGGAGTGTTTTGATGGCATGCTCCAAAATACCTTCATTGTTCTTTGAGCTATGCTGACACTGTCAAAAGCCGGGAAGACTTTCAAATCCCCATCTGCACATGGCTCTCACTGAAATTTAAGGAGGCTCAAACTTTCTTAGTGGGAGCCAAGCAAAAGCACTTGGAAGAAAGCTGCATTCTACATGATCCATTCTTGAGAAAGGCCTCTTTCACTTCGGCTTGCTCAATGGTGAAAACAGCCCTCACCTCTCTAAGAGCTCTAGAAACTGCTGATCCCTGTGCTTTCGAGATCTATGGGGTAGTCCTGGGTAGCCATTTCCTTCACACAAACAGACATGCCACAGCAGTTTCAGGTCCCGAAACTCAAGTGACCTGAGCCTGTTTAACCCAGCCTCCTGTCTGAGGAGAGAGACCACAGTGCTAAAGCTATGAATATGAGACCCCAAGATCCAAGCTAAGCATGATGCGAACCAGGGCCCTGGAATGTTCCTTCTAAACTGACAATAACCCGTATTCTGAAAATGGTGTTTAACAGACATTAATCTCACTGGCTGTTTAGTGGGCAAGAAGGTGATACTGTCCCCAGACACATGGTTAAAAGATGCAAGACTGATTGGAAATGTATGGTTTTCATACAAATCAGACTTTGTTTTTGAAGAAGGAATAAATTATATTTCTTCATTAAGATAGTCTGCATGAAGGGTTAAACTGGGTAAGTGACTTACAAAGTATATCCTTGCCAGGTCCAGGTTACAGTATCCTAAAAGAGAAGCAGTCAAACTGTTAGTCTAGACTGGTAGGGATGCCTGTAATCCCAGCTGAAGAGAATGGAGGCAAGAGATCAGGGGTTCAAGGCCAGTTACAGCTATACCATGAGTTCAAGGCCAGGGGAAGCTCTACGAGACCTTGTCTCAAAACACAAACAACAAACAAAATATTCAAATAACAACCAAATAAAAATAATCTTTGTCTAATATTAGGACTCATGTAGACTTTTTCTAGAGTAAAAAGCAACACATTAAAGACTGAAATAAGCTTGTAATTATTAAATAACATGAATTAATACAAAACTTATTAATTACAGAGAGTATATAGCTGCCCAGAGATCATTTCCCACCCCATATATTTTTATGTAACAACTGGTTCTGAACTGAAAATATTGTACATGTTCAGTTATTTTTTTTCCCCAACAAGCATATCTGGAAAAGTAGTGTGCACGTGATCTATACAATTTACCAATTACCAAAAATGAATATTTGGAAGGAAAAAGCAAATCAGTACACAATAAAAAAATTTTAGTACAGGAAGATTTAAATAGAAGGGGCCTGAGTAAAAGTTTGATAGATTTTAATTCCTTTTTTTTTTTTTAACTGAGAAGCCAGTCATTAGATAGAAAACCGAACAGGCTTAGAGCTATGAATCTGTCCTAGTATGAGTAACGGTCACACGCTCCCTTTTAGAACCCTCTGGTAAGGCCCTCCGGGAGGAAGCCCAGTGTTGAGAAGGGCAGCATGTGTAGAGGGTAACAGTGTGGCCAGCCAATGAATAAGACTTCCTGGGGCAGCCTTGGACTCTAGAGAAGATGTGGGGTTCTCTACAACCATTTCTCAATTAACTACACCAACTGCCAATGCTCACACTGCCGGTAAGTACACCACCAGTACTTACTGCCTCCCCCAAGTTTAGACTCTGCTTCCGGCCTTTCTACCACCAGTTACCTCTGTATCTGGAAAGGTTTCCTTGTCATCTCCACAAGAATCATACATTTCTAATGTCCGGTCAAATCAGAGCCTAAGTCTGAGGCTCCCCTGTCCATCACAGAGACAGCAGAATAGGTGCTGCTTAATGCCTTCGTGAAGCTGAGGTATGCAGAACAGTCTTTAGTACTGCTGTCACCTTTTAAAATGCCAGCGACAGGTGGCATTAATCTGCCCAATTGGTTCCCCCCATTTAGCCTTTCATCAGTGAGATATTTAAAAGGGTCCTGAAAAATGAGCCATTAGGAATACAGAATCCCTTGCCTTACCAGCTTGTTGGGATATCTGAGGAGGACGGGCTGCACTGGAACTCCCGGGATAAAGGCTCCTAAAACCACATCGAAATTGTACAACATGGTTTGTATACGAACAAGAGGTATATAATAATCAAATAGCATAAACACACTGATTGTTTGAGAGCAGACAAAAGAGAGACCACGCTGAAGCATTTACACGTTATTACAAGTAAGTTATTACTCAGGAGTTATGCAAAGTAAGACCGAAGCAAACATTAAATGCTGTGCCTAAGCACGCATTTACTTGCTGTTTGATAAAAAAAAATTAACGGGATTTGTTTCAAAACAATTCTTTAGCATACGTATAATTTCACCATTTATTTTTATTAGGGGGGTGGTTTTTATTTCCTAAATCCATGCTAGCCAATAATTTTTTAAAAGTAACGACGCAAGTCAAGGCAAACAGGTAATAGGAACTAAAAGGCCTGAAGTAAAGCTGTCACACTGGCCTGAAGTGAGCCACACCTTTGGGCAAAGCACACTAGCAGCTAACACAAAGAGCCTCAAGTTACAGGTTAAAATGAAAGGCACACTCATGGCTGCCTTCCTAGCATCAAAATAGAAGAAAGAGGAGGGGGAGGGGAGGGGAAGGAGGAGGGGAGGAGGAAGAAGGGGAGGGAGGAGAGAGGAAGGAGGAGGGGGAAGAGAGGGAGGAAGGAGGAGGGGGAGAGAGGGAGGAGGGGGAGGAGGAGGGAGGAAGGAGGAGGGAGGTGAAGGAAGGGGAAGAGGGAGGAGGGAGGAGGGAGGAAGGGAGGAGGGAGAGGGGGAGGGGGAGGGGGGAAGGAGGAGGGAGAGAAGGAAGGGGAAGAAGGGAATGGGAAAGAATAGGGGGAGGAGGAAGAGGAGGGAGGAGGGGAAAGAGGAGGAGGAGGAAGAGGAGGAGGGGGATGGGAAAGAATAGGGGGAGGAGGGGAAAGAGGAGGAGGAGGAAGGGGAGGAGGGGGAGGAGGTGGTGGTGGTGGTGGTGGTGGTGGTGGTAGTAGTAGTAGTAGCAGCAGCAGTAGTAAACTTTGGTAGGCTGTCTACTTCTTCATAGAAGACCCCAGATATCTATGAGGTTTCTTGGAGGAAAAAGAAAGATGTCAGTGACCTCTGAGCATATACACACACAGACACACATATACAGACACACACACAGATTCACAAAGGCAGATGAACACAGACACACAAACACAACATAGATATACACAGGCAGACTAATGCAGACAGATATATGCATACACGTGTGTGTGTGCACGCGCGTGCGTATACACACACACACACACACGCACACACGCATACACAGGCATACACACTCCCCTAAAATGGAAAGGCTATATCAAAAAAGAGAGCAGAGGAGTGAACAGGCATAAGTTCTGTGGAATCACAGCATCGGAAAGATTTTATCAGAAAAGACATGCCGGGAGCAAATGAATTGTGCTTTACAAAGGAGTCATTTGAGATATCTCCCACACTATATTGTTACAATACATAATTTAATTTTTCTCACCTGGTTTAAAAGTAATCAAACAGGACCGATTAGTACAAGTACCTTCTGGGAAAACTAGTATCTTGGGAGAAAAGGAATAAATTTAATATTTCAGTCTAATTAATAGATTACCTCATTATTCTCCTATGACTTCAATACTGCTTAATGCTTCAAAAAATAAAACGAAACAGAAGGCTGACTCTTGACTCTAATAAAAGCTGGACTCGAACTATTCCATACACTCCTTTAAAAGAAGTGTTAGTTTTTTTTTTAAGGTGCAGTTTGATCAGTATGATAATTAGAAAAAGATAAAGGCTTTGAATAAATAATATTCTTAATTTACAGAATTACATGTTTCTTTTACATTCCTCGATGCTTTTATTAATGATCTGAATAAGTTTAAAAGAAGACATAAAGCAAGGTAATATCCTCAATCAAAATAAATCTTGTTAGAGTTTCCTCATTAAATGCTATTTATTCCTGACATATAGTACAGGGATGCCTGGAGAGCAGAGAAGGGAATCTTTAAGTTGCCTCAGTTATCATGTGGGAAACACTTCACGGCTTGCTCTATTTTTTCTGAGGTAACATTTTAGCTGTTAATGTCCTCCTTGACCTTTTCTCTGAGAAAGACATACAAACACTGGGAGTATCTCCATTAATTAAGACGTACACTTGGTTTTCTGAAGCGTTTAAAATTTAGTCAAGAGTTGAGTGATAAGGATAGAAAATCAAATCAAATCCCTGTACTCAAAGCAGTTAGTAAATAAATGATCTGTCATAAGGAGAGAGGGAAAACATTGGCTCAAACTGAAACAGGAGTTAAGGGCATAATTCCATCCACTAATTGATAAGATGGGTTTGCTGTGACAACCCAACACAATAGCCAACTATTTTACTTGGTATGAATCCACAAATAGCTTACTAAGGAGGACGGCTAACAAGGTGAGTCAGAGAAATCTCAGGGAGGAAGGAGAATTTAAAAGTAGCCTAGCAGCTCCAAGGTTTGAATTGTTCCATAGTCTCCTCCCTCTGAGTGGCTGTCAGTCAGGCCTTGAGGATCCCAAACCAGACCACTTTACCCCTGGTCAGAGAAAAAGATCTGCAAAATGAGAAAAACGATCTGAAATCTGCCTCTCTGCTGTCTTCTTGCCTACTAATTCTAGACATACTTCTTGGATCCAAAGAGGAAAATCTAACTTTTGCAGATGTCACCTCAGTCATTTTTGTAAGGGTTCTTACAGGCCTCGGTTTCTCAAGGGTGCGTGTGCTTGAGCATATGGATGCTACCATGCTAGTGATCCTGTTTCCATGAGAGGAGAAATAGAGGGTGTTTTCTGGACTCAACCCTGTGTTATGTGGTATGCCATACCCTCTTTTAACCCTAAAAGGGCTCCCCGGGGAAGGGAGCCAGGAGACGGCTTAGTATAACACGGTTTTATAGGCTATTTTGATACGCCCTTGAATGGAAAACTATTTAAATATGATTCAGAAAAAATGGTACGCTTAGAATATTTTCCGTCAAGTGAGTTAAATTATGTAAAATATTCGTTGCATTTAATAGGAGTTAAAAGTCGGCATTAGAGAGCCATTTTTTTATTACCCAAAGACAATATCTGACAAACGAAAGTATCAGAACATGTGGGAACAGAGCCTTCTGCACACTAACTGGCTTTATTCTGCATCTGTCAGGCTGCAGACACGTGGCATGGAGAGCTCGCTCTCTGCGGACCCAAATGAGAACACCTACGGACAAGCACAAGCTCTCAGTATACACGAGTGACCAGCCACCGCGCCTTACCTGGGGCCACTCCCCGCCTGACGTTGCTCGCTTTTTTATTTCGTTGATCGTGTTTTTTCGGGAATCCGGATCAACACGGGATACCAAAACCGGCTGCAAAGCCCGTAACAGTCCTGGAAGACAAAAGGCCATACCCAAGTCATTGTTGTTAAAGCTACCAAGGCATTCACACTGGATAAACTGAAATGATGTTTTACAAGCGAATGAAAATGCTAGCGAATCTAAAAGAAGAAGCCTTTTAAAACCCCAGATTCGGTGTTTTCTAGTTAGCTTCTGATTTCAAACGCAGAGCTGGGTATCCCTACATGGATTCTACAGAAGTTAGTGGAAAGAATGGGGGGAGGGCAGGGGGTGTGGAGGGGGTCGGAGCAAACGTCTTCTCCCTTAACGGATGCTCAGCTGTCCATCGAAGCTTCAAAATCAGTCTTGTTTGGTTTCAGATCATGTACATGTGGAGGGCAATCATGACTGATTTTACTAAAATCCTTCTGAATAGGTCACCTCCTATCGCATGAAAAGCCGTCTTCCGGTACTCTGCAATGGAAATGTTTGGCGGGGAAAAGCCACGTTGCACACAGCCCAGTAAGTTGCCCACTGGAGAAAAGTGTCTTCGCTCATTGACGGAGCTCCAAGGATTCCTAGTCTTTCTCGGGGACACCAGCAGGCAACCTCGCGCCCGTTCTCTCGGCGCTTGGTGTGAGCTGTAACCTTGGGACAACCCGGAGCAGTTACTTGGAGACTGATTCCACCGGGAGACATGGAAATGTCTGGCAGGAAAAACATTTCAGTCGCTTCATTATTTTTTATGGCAGGAAGCACTCATTGTTCCACATCATAATTCTCAAAGACTTACACAAACGTCCCTCAGGGAACCATAGGGACGCAATAATTTAGAAAGCAGAGCTGGGGGGGAGGAGGCTTGGCACATTTATCAGCCCAAAACCATAAAAAGAGGTTCGGGAAGTAGCATGTGACCGGTGGGTTTTTTTTTTCCCCAGACTCGCTTTTAAAAAATAAGTGGTTTTAAAATCTGATTCTCCTCGTGACACATATAGGAACACGAAGATAGGATGGCGCGGCACGGTGATAAGGGAAAGTCTCCTGAGAGCCCAAAAGCTAAAGACGAGGGGAAAGGAAAAGACCTCCTCTACTCATTTGAAGAAAAGGAAGTAAGTTTAAAATATTTTAAAGTTTTATTTTTTTTAACCGGCTGGGTTAACAGTGTTAGATCATTGCCCTGCATGTACAAGACCATGAGTTTAACCCCCAGGAATGAAAGTAATAAGCATAGAGAAAATGCCTCTATATGATTCTTTCCACTTAATGTAGGCCCATGATAACACTTGAGCTGTTACCGTTCAGATACTTACTGCCAACCAGAGGGGTCTGGGCGTTCTCATTCCGTGACACCAGAGAGGGCAGCCCCGCTACTACACAGGCAATTCCATCGAAGAACGTGGAGTGAGGAGCAACGACAAAAATGGGCGCCTCCAGAGGGCTAGCCACCTTTCCTTTCACGGTAACCCTAAACCCCATGGAGAAGAACATGGCACGACCCAGGAACTTCAAGGCGGGCTGAGTGATCTTCCTTTGAAAGCAACAATGGAAAAAGACGTTTCTTAGCTTCGCTTTATGCTAAAGCACAGAAGGGGAACCAAAACAGATCAGAGCTTCACAGGGGAGAGGAAGAGCCTGTCAGAACTATCGGCAGCTGTCAACTGGACACACGTGGAAGGAGGCAGCCTCAGCTGAGGAGCTGCCCTCATCGGATGGCCCATGGGTGTGGACGTCCGTGGGTTACTTCCTTTATCAGTAATTGGCGTTGAGACCCAGCCCAGGCCCTGTGGCAGCTGAGCCTGGCCTGTGAGAAGGTAACCAAACCTGAACCGAGGGAGCAAGCCAGTCAGTGTCAGTGAGCAGTGCTCCCTCATGATCCCCTGACTCCAAGGCCTTGTCCTGAGTTCCCCGCCCGGCCTGACTTCCACGATCAATAAGATTAGGATTTGGGAGTTCTAAGGTGAAACAAACCCTTTCTTCTCCACACTGGTGCTGGTCAGTGTTTATCATCAAGACAACAGAAAGCAAATTTGAACAGGAGCTGAACAGGGAACTCCTCTGGATTGGCAGACTGTTCCAAGCGTCCCATGTATATTAATATTTTTAAGTCTCAGTCTATCCTTATAACATTCCTATTATTATTATCAGCCTCATTTTAAAACTTACTCTTTATGCTATCTATATATACATGTTTGTCTGTAAGAGTGCATATCCTAAAGTGTACATTTCATAGTCAGGGGAAAGCTTGTAGGAGTCAGGTCTTTCCCTCTACTATGTGATCCGGAGGATTGAACTCAGGTTGTTAGGCTTGGCAGCAAGGATCCTGACCAGTGAGTGTGCCATCTTGCCGATTGTTTTAACCTCAGTATTTACATTTACATTTAATTTTATTTCTCTGTATCACTGTGTTTGCCACAGGCATATGGGTGACCAAGGAGGCCAGAAGAGGGTATTGGAACTAGAGCTACTACGAGTGGCTGTCATCTACCTGATGTTTGTTGCTGTAAAATTATAAAAATGGCTGTCTTTTATCCCGCACTAGGTCTGGCACTGCAGTTACCCCGAGACATCTGCTGGATATCTCAATTCTCAGTCAGCAAAGCCTCTCACCTGCTCTGCTCCATCCCCTATCACACTGCCAATGGCTTCTCTCTGAGCCTGGCAGCAATCTCTCTACCCATCTAGTTCTCAGGGCAGGTTGCCACCATGCCAGACACACGCATACAACCACATACTCTCTTGAATTCAATTAAATCGCCACATGAAAGAACACACAACACAGTAACCTCTGGTCTAATTGATAAGATTTTATTGCCCACCTAGACATACAAACCCCTGTACACATCCATCCCTTAAGAACATTCATAACAACCTGTAAACGTGCAGAGAGGAATCTTAACGTCAGCCTCCATGTTCTCCTGGCTGCTTCTCCCTCTCCTCCCCTCCTTTGCTCCCACCTCTTCCCTTTCTCTAAAACTTTTCTCCCGCCCATCCTTCCTTCTCGTCCAATGACAGGCCTCGTTCTATCGTACACCTGCCTTCACCTGTATGACATCATCCTACAGATGCTGGTAATGGAGCCTGATCTCCAGTCCTCTACAAGGGCAGCAAGCACTCTTAACCCCTGGGCCAGCTCTCCTTAACCTCATTTTGAAGATGAGAGAACAGAGACAGAGTAAGGATTTGTCCAGAGATACTTGGATCATAAATGACTCCATTATTCTGCAAGCTTGAAACAATCAAAATGAATCTTCAAACTACAGCCCACAGGGAGACAACTGACACCGGTACTGGCCTCAGAAAGCAGTCATCCTTGGGAATACATTCCTCTTACGTAACGAAGATGTTACTGTCTACCCGAACACTTCACAAGTCTCGTGGACTAATTCTTAGAGACAAATCAGATATCACCAAGCACCTCCAGAAGGAAACAGACCGACGCACAGCCGCTGAACTTGGATACGCAAGCAATTTAGAAGGTTTCCAGATATCCTATCATTAAAAGTAATTATCTGTGCTGGCTAGGTGGTTCGGCTGGTAAGTAAATGCTTTGCCACTGAGCTCAATGATGCGAACTGAATATCTGGGATGGATACAGTAGAGAGAGAGAGAGACAACTACAACCTCTGAACGTGTACAATGGTGTATGTGCACCTGCATACACACATATACTCATGAAATAATGTTTAAAAAAAGATTATTATCACGCCGTGCAAAGAACTGTGTTGGATATATGGGACTTATAAAGTTCATTCCCTTACCTGATAAGCTTAAATAACAGAGCATCAAAAATATTCTCATAGATATTTAGATTCCTAAGCACGGAATGGATACCTCGGTATACGACAAATATATGTTCTAAAGTGAGCAGACACGGCATGACTTGAAATCAGAACAGTTGTGAGTAGCCCAACCAGACCCTCACAAAACTGGGTCCATTAATCCCCCCTCGCAGAGAGGTGAGAGCATCCACAAGACACCAGAGCAAAGCCCTGCATGAAAGGGGCAGGCTCGCTAGTGGCTCACGTATAGATCCTTCCCTCCAGATATATAAGCAAAAAGAAATAGCTGGGGTAGAAGTGGGGTTTATACCCTTTCTTTGGTTCTCTAGAACCCCTTAAGTGTTTGTGTAGGTTAACCCCTTGTGTACCCTCCTGTAAGCACCCCAGCTAAACTTACTGGTTCACCCTGCCAGACTTGGGTGGGATCATTTCTTTGGGCTGTCATCAGTGTCCGATCTGAATGAATAGACAATTGTTCACATCTCTACTAAAAAAAAAAAAAAAAAAAAGAACAAAAACAAAAACAACAAAAAAAACAATACAGCTCTTCACGGAAAGTAAAATAAAATGTATGCAGTCATCCCTCAGGAATTGTGGAGAAAAGACTCCACACCCAGCCTTGAAACAGTCGTGTCCTTGAATGCTCAAAATCTTTTAGCAAATGCTCTCTAACAATTGCATAAAAGCTATATACACGGACCTGCAGACTTAATAACTCATATAATACAAACGATATGAAAATGTTCAGTAGAGATACTATCCTTTTTCTATATTTAGAACAGACTCCTAAATATATAGCACCTATGAGGTATTGAAAAGAACTTTTTAAAACCGAGGTTCTATTTTTCTTAACCAGGGAAAAGCTTCTAGTAACTAGCCACCGAGGAAGGTTCTGTGGTGCTGGCCTCACAGGAGGGAGACTCAGAAAGCCAGAGTGCTTTCCAGGGGCCACAGGGAGGTGGCGACTTCTTCCTCCTTTAGTGCAGAGGTGAGTGCTGTGTGCTCTAGGAACACAAAGTACATCTCCATGTTTCCATACTTTATTTCTTAACTACGGGGCGGCAGCTTGTTTATAAATACATTTTAAGAAGCCACACCCCTCCGTGGCTTCTATTTAAATATTTTTTTTTCAAAGTTCCAGGGGGAAAGAGCTGTGGGAGCCTGGAGGTCTGAGTTTGAGCTCCAGAAAACACTTAAAAGGCAGACGCAATGGTACCCATCTGCGATCTGAGCACCTCTTCGGAGGGATGGGGGTGAGCAGTGAGCCTCTTAGCATGGAGTATGCTGTCTAGTGGGAGAAACAAGAAAGTGGGCCTCAAAACAAGGGGAAAGTTGAAACTCCACTCCCAAGCATCCTCTAAGCGACAGCCATGTGCTGTGGCGCAGTACACATATGCACGTGCACATTCATGCATGCACCCACACGTGTTTTTAAAATGTGAATAGCTAAACGTCTTGGGATAACATAATAACTTCAAAATGACGTGTATGCAAGGAAACAGATATGGATTTCACCAAGGGCAGTAAAGCTTTTCTACAACACAAGCAGTAAAAGATCGAAAAGAACACATTTCTAATTTTTCTTTTTCTTTTTTTTTTTTTTTTTGTTCTGGATTCTTCAGCTATCCCGCCCCCAGATTTTTTTGGTGAGCCAGTAACTATAAAACCAAAGAAAGAATCTGAAAGAATTGTGGAAAGCAGCCCGTGAAGTGCTACTTTATAGTGTGCACCCTATAAAACAAAGAAGTACAATTCGCAAGGACCGAGTTTTCTCCAGGGGGCACTGCCAGCCCTTCTCCCACTTCAAAACAGCTTTGTTTTTGAGAGTCACATTTGTTCGCTGGAACAGAAACCGAGAGCAAACTGCATGCTTCTATAAAGGGCGTAGAACAGTAGCTCTCTTGATAAATCATGAAGACATGTCTGAATTGGAGATTTGCATAGAAAGAACACATCCATACATAGGGGGAAAAAAAGCAAGTGAATGAACACCATGCACCAGTTCTGGGAGCTCGTCAACATCCTAAAGTAAATGTGTGGATTTGCAGCCTGTTGGAACCCACGAAATGCAAATTAGGTTTATCTACACTGTGGACAGATGGCAATAATTTGATCCTGCCGAACATTAGTAACTACTACCAGCAATTTTATTTGTTCTTGCTCAATCCGTTCTCTAGAACCTTCCCAATTAAATGATTCTAGAAGTCTTAGAAAAGCAGTTCTGCTTGCCTCAGTACTAGCATTGGAAAAATGCTGTTTTAAGCGATAATAAAAGTGAATGTTAATCATAGTATAATGAATAAAAATAGCCTAATCTGTCCACTTAATACATTACCTCGGGGAACAAAAACTAATGTAGAAACAAGTAATGTGAGAGACGAAAAGGAAGGCAATTATTTTATAGCTATAAGGTTCCAGAAATAACAGGATATGTTAGGCTCACTGCCTCGGTGTGTCACAAGGCCCAGTACAAGCAACCTGAAGGGAAGGAAGATTTGTCTTAGCTCATGGCTTTAGGGGTTTGGGCTTATAACAAACAATTTTGTTCTGAGGACCATGGTGCAGTGCCGGAACTTCAAAGCTGTGGGAACAGGGCAATAGCTACCCATCTACTTCACTGTGCACAGGAAACAGAAAGGAAACGCACAAAGGGGCTAACCCCTCCTTCTCCAGGACACACTCCTACTGACCTAATTACTCCACCTAGGCTAGGCCCCTCCAGATTTTCACCACCTCCTAATAACGCCACCACATTATGAATCCATCAAGAGGCTAATCCTTTGATTAGGGCACAGCCCTCAAAATACGGTCCCTCCTCCCCAAAACCCATCAGCTGCCAATAAAGCTTCTAATACACAAAGCTATTGGAAACATTTCATGTTCAAACACACCACAGGGACTCTTCCAGAGAGGCTCAGAGAGCAAAATGCTTTAACATTAATTAATTATACGTAGAGCTCAATATCAGCAAAGTGCTCCAGTGTGCAAGTGTCTGCATAAATCAAGGCCATTTGCATGCAAGGAACAAATATAAAGCGTTAAATCTGAGGAGGAGTATGCTAAAACCACTGGTCACTGGGGACAGTTACATTGAGTTGGGTAATATCTGGACATGATTATCACTTACCTCCTCCAATCGCTTATTGGATGGGTCAGCTTTTTAGGGCAGCATACTGTTGAGATTACAGCAAAGGGCCATGCCAGCAGCAAAACTAATCCAACCAGTAAAGCACGGACTGGAAGCAGAATAATTCCAAGGAGAATCATCTGCAAATCAAAGTTGACAAAAAAAAAAAAAAAAAAAAAAAAAAAGACAAATGGACGCTATTTAAATACAATACCGCCAAACACAAAAGGATAATAGAAACATTTTGGCTTCCTGTCTGTACTCAAGGGTGAATTAATTAAATGTTGCCATGTATGAGACTGAGATATAAACACACACACACACACACACACACACACACACACACACGATAGGACATTTGATCTCAAAGAGCTACGTCTAGCAGAACATGGTGGCACACACCTCTAATCCCTGCATTCTCCTCCCAGAAGAAGTAGACAAATCGATAAAACATCTATAGTTCGAAACAAACCTGGCCTACATAGTGAGTTCAGGGTCAGCCAGGGGATACATTACAAGACCCTGTCTCAAAAAACCAAAACAACAACAACAACAACAAAAACCAGAAACAAAAAGCAAAAGCAAAAATAAAAAAAAAAAGTAACATCAATAATAAAGGCAAAAGAAGCAGTGAGAGAACCATGGGACAACTTGCTCTGTGTGTCAGTGGGGTGATGTGGGGAGATAGAGGATGCTGGGAGAAAAAGGAAAGGTGAGCCTGACTTAGCAGCCAGGACAGGAGAAAGTGGTAGCCTGACCAGTCCTGCAAAAGAAGCAGGTGCTCCTGGGTGCTTGGTCCTACAGACTTGAGAGACTAAGGCAGGGGGAGCGAGTGCAAGGCTGCCCAAGCTACAAAGTGAAGGGAAGTGGAGCTTAACACCTCAGGGAGAGTGCTTGCCTCACAGGCTCAAGCATCAGTGTGGTCTGAGCATAGCTAACCACAAAGGGAACAGAGGATAGTCAGGCAAGACTGATAGCCTGTTTCCCAAGAGCTACAGAGAGAAGGGTAGGAGCAGTAGTCTCAGGGAAGGGACTGCACTGCTTCCAAGGCCTGCCAATTCTGTGTAACTAAGCAATAAGGAAGTGGGGGAGAGACTAAAAGTTAAAAATAAGTAAGAATAAAGAGTCTAAGAATAAGAACAGCAAGTCATAAGTAAATGTTGACTGTGTGTCAGGCGCATGACGCACGGTGATTCATTTAGCTCTTAAGAGCCTAAGTTGCTTTACATGCAAAGAACGCCATGGAGGGATAAATTCAATAGCAATAAATCAACAGAAGGGGAAATAAACTTATTTACAAAGCCTTTGCTTCTAATCCTTACACGATCCTGCCTTTCAAGTGAACGGTTATGTATAATACCAATTTTTTTTTTATAAATTACATTACAGAGACAGTGCAGTCTGTCTTCTGTTTCTATTGGCCCCCTACAGGAATCTGAACATCATTAAATAACTTACATAAATTCCCCAACTATTCTAGTTCCTCTGCTTGTCTTAGTTTTTGTAATTTTCAAGTAGGACTTCAAGTGGTGGTTTCTTTTGAAGATATTCTAGATCCTCTGCATCCCCACATTAGTTTAGAAGTAATTCCTCAGTGTTCTCCCCCTCCCCCTCCTCCCTCTCCCTCTCCACCTCTCCTCTCTCCGTCCCCTCTCTTACACACACACACACACACACACACACACAGACATGTGTATAGGATTTTTGTTGAGACGTAATCTGGAAGGAATCGTCATACTAGTAATACTGTGTTTTCCAGTTCACAAACATGCTACATCCACTCACATGTCCTAATTTCTCACAGCTCTATTCTGTTGCTGTCAGTATAGTGACCAGACACGGTTTTGGTTAAACATGCTTCTAAGTAATCAATATCATTTACTGTTACTACAGATAGGATTAGCTAATTTTATTTCTTTTTTTTTTTAAGATTTATTTATTTATTATATATAAGTACACTGTAGCTGTCTTCAGATACACCAGAAGAGGGCATCGGATCTCTTTACAGATGGTTGTGAGCCACCATGTGGTTGCTGGGAATTGAACTCATGACCTCTGGAAGAGCAGTCGGGTGCTCTTAACCTCTGAGCCATATCTCCAGCCCCCCTAATTTTATTTCTTAATTGCCTGATGCTTAGTGTAAATACAAAATTGATTTAATTTCTAAATATGAGAATTTTTCAAGTATCAGACTTAGGTATCCATTCACTCACTCACTCACTCATTCATTCACTCACTCACTCATTCATTCATTCACTCACTCATTCATTCATTCACTCACCATTCATTCACTCACTCATTCACTCACTCATTCATTCATTCACTCACTCATTCATTCATTCACTCATTCATTCACTCACTCACTCACTCATTCACTCACTCACTCATTCATTCACTCACTCATTCATTCATTCACTCACTCATTCATTCACTCACTCACTCATTCACTCATTCATTCATTCACTCACTCATTCATTCATTCATTCACTCATTCATTCACTCATTCATTCACTCACTCATTCATTCATTAACTCATTCATTGAGATAGGATAGCTGTATGTAACTCAGCTGGCTTTGAACTTGCTATGTGGACCAGTTTAGCCTTGAATCCACAGGTTTCTGCCTGCTTCCTGAACGTTGGAAATAAATGTGTGCACTACTATGCCCAGTCTGTGTTTATTTCTAATATAATCTGTTACAGTCAGCAAACATACTCTGTTACATATCAATCTTTTGACATTTTCAAGACTTCTTTTCTGCCAGTGACTGGTCTATTTTGGAAAGGACTTGGGATCCTGAAGTTGCAGGAGAAGGTATCCTTACAAATGACAGTTTAGTAAAGATGGTGAGAACTGTTTTTTAACTCTCATACTTTGACAACCATCTCCGGTCTGGTCTTTTCTATCAAGTACTAAGGAGTGAGTGTGAGCATCCTCAGAGCAGCTTGCTCGCTCGCTCGCTTGCTTGTTACTAGCTCAGGTCTTTGTTATACCTACATTGCTGGAATAGCTCCTTAGCTATGCTGTCTTGAAACGTCGGCCAGCAGTTGCTCAGAGGGCGACAGTATACACATTTAACACGTGACAACTCAGAATTAAAACTATGCCACTTCACATGCACTGTAGAAAATGCAGGGCAATTCTGCCCTTTCCAAACTGTGGTGTATTTTATTTACACCCGCATATATGTAAACTCAAAAAAAAAAAAATACTGCCAGACTTCTTTTCACCAAATCATCACATTTTATAGCTCTCAGATTAGATTAAGGTGAAGATAATGAGTTTCGTTTACTGATTTCCAAGTCTCCTTCCCAATAGTCTTCACTCTTTCCTGTGTGTCCACGTTTCTAGCTAGAGAATATGACACCATGTTTCTACTCCTGGAAAAATGTTCTTTGCCTCTCTCTCTCTCTCTCTCTCTCTCTCTCTCTCTCTCTCTAATTACACCTACTCACTTGTGTGCTCACGTGTGCGTGTGTGCTGCTGCACCTGTGTGGATGTCAGAGTCAGATCTGTCTACCACATCGGTCCCGGGAAACCTAACTTAGGTTGTCAGACTCAGCAGCGAAACCTTTTATCTGTGGAGCCATCATCCAGTTTGTTTGCTTTCGTTTGTCTGTTTGCAGTGAGGATCGAACCCAAGGCCTCAAGCAGGATGGCGCTGTAGCGCCAGTGAGCTATACCTCTCCAATCCCCATTTACTGTCTGCTTTGGTTTGGTTTGGTTATTTTGGTTTTGGCTTTTGAGACTCACTCTCTCTCTCTCTCTCTCTCTCTCTCTCTCTCTCTCTCTCTCCCTCTCCCTCTCCCTCTCCCTCTCCCTCTCCCTCTCCCTCTCCCTCTCCACAGCCTTGGCTGTCCTGGAGATCTACCTGTCTCTAACTCCTGAGTGCTGGGATTAAAAAGGCACGCACCACCAGGCCCAGACTCATTTATCATCCCTTACATGCAGTTCTTATAACAACTCTCACCATTTTTCCTTCTAAGACTATCTTCACTTTCTTTCAAGTTCCAAATATTTTTATATCACATTCATCTGACTGTCTCCCGTCTATTTTTGCACACACACACACACACACACACACATATATAATATATATATATATATATATATATATATATATATATATGGGAGCTTATATGATACAGCGTATGTGTGGAGGTCAAAGGGTACCTTGTGGGAATTAGTCTTCTGTGTCCACTGGGTGGATCTTGGAGATGAACCTGGGCTCTCTGGTGTGGTGTTAGCATCTTTACACAATGAGCCATCTTTCTAGCCTCCTCATTGGCTACTAACTTCCAGATTGACTTGTCTTTCTTAAGGAGTTCTAGGAGTTATTTTTACCTCCTTTGGATACTATACCCTTACCAGATATATTATATACAAACATTTTTCCTCAAAACTTTTAGGCTATCGCTTTAATTTCTCCCCCTCGTTTTACATCTGTGTGCATTCAGTGTGTGAGCTTGTCTGCATGCTTGCTTTGTGCTCACTGGAGGTGGGGGTGGGGAGCCTTTGAAAGCCTAAAGTGACTGCTCGATGTCTTTCTCAATCCCTTCCCACTCTAATCACTGGGGCAGGGTCCCTTATTGAAGCACAGCTCACCGATTTAGGATATTCTAATTGGCCAGTTTTCCCCAGGGATCATGTTTCTGCCTTATTAGAGCTAGGATTATAGGCAGCCACCACGTTTGCTTGCCCTGCTTTTCTTAAGGGTTCCAGAAACCCAAACTCAGGCTCTCCTGTTTGTGTGATAAGAGCTTTACTCGCCGCAAGATCGCCTTGGATCCCTCTTCAATACAGTGGGAACATCTTAAAGCACAAAGAATTCAATTTCACAATACTATTTATCTATTTCTCATATGGCTCCCTCTCCCCACCCCGCCCTGTGAGAGTGTGTGTGTGTGTGTGTGTGTGTGTGTGTGTGTGTGCGCGCTTATGCTTTTATTGTCTATCTACAAAACGAATGACTAATCCATGCTCATTAGGATTTACACCTATATTCTCTCTTAACACTTTCATTATTTTACCACACGTGCATATTTTCTCTATTTAGTTCTTTTATGAGCTAAAGCTGTTCTACATCAGGTGAACTTAATTCTCTTGTACACGCTAATCCATCTATCCCAGACCACTTATTGGAAAGACACGTCTTACTCCATTGGATTGCTCCTAGCACTCTTGTAGAAAAATCAACGGCCAGAGATCTGTGTTTGTTTCTGGACCCAGTTTTCTCTCATGGATGCGTTATTCGGGGACTTCTTTAATTCTGTGAAGTTTACTTTCTTTGTCATGTGTGGCTACTTTAATCTCTGATCAATTTGACTAACAGTCAGTTAACGCATACAGGAATCTCCTTTCGTGTAGAAACCTCAGTTTCCCAGTACTTTCAAGGGAAGTACTTGCATTCTGGGGTACATGTCAAGGCAGGCGGCAGTTCAAAACTGCCTGAGCCTTAGATCCCTTCTCGTACAGAGCCTCAAGGCCAATCAGAGATGAGACACCAGGGCCTTCTTGGATCTTTCCAGAACACACGCACACCATCTCTCTTGTGTTCCCTGCTGCGTGTCGAGAGATTGGTATTTACTCTAGTATACACAACAAACAAACATTTTTATGTGAACAGATAATCCCATCAATCGCCACTGGTCATTTTAGTTCTAAACTCTTTTGCAACAATAGAAATTAGGTTATATTTTTCCTTAAACAGTGGCTAGAGATGGCTCAGCAGTTAAGAGCATTTGACTGCTCTTCCAGAGGACCCAGGTTCAATTCCCAGGACCCACATGGCCACTCGCAACTTTCTGTAACTCCAGTTCCAGGGGGAAATGATACCTTTGTACAGATATACATCCGGGCAAAACACCAATGTATATAAAATAAAAATGGATAAATCATTTTTAAAAGGCATAGAGGAGAAAGGATGAGTGTAAGCCTTAAGCCCTATGATGAAATGCGGAAGTGACAACAGTCCTTGGAGGACAACAATCAAAATCCAATACTAAACCAGGTCTGAACCAAGTATATTACCATACCTGTGCGAGAGTACATCTGCACTTTCAAGTAGATAGCATTCATGCCAAATTTTATCCACACCTATTCAAACGCTCCCTTTACCCATGCTATTCAAGCCACGGATGCATCTGTGGTATCACTGGTATTATGGATTTAAAAAAAAAGAAAGGAAATGAATGCCTGTGCGGTTTAATCCAAGTAGCAACTTTTAAATAGAGTGAACCGATACAGGCATGCAGCGATTACCAATATTAAGATTGGCAAACCAGAGTACATTACGCCACGTTACCTCATTTAATTTAACTCCTTTGAAGAAGTAGCTCGATTATGAGAAACTCTAACAGCTAGAGGAGGGTGGGTGACGCAGCCAAATTTGCAGAATCTGTGAGTACTGAGTGACCAGTGCACTTTGCAGTAGATATGGTTCTCGTGGAGTTTCTAGGAAAAGCTCTTCGAGGTAATTTTTAAAGACTAATCGTCTGACTCAAGGTACAACACAAGTATTTTAAAATGCGGCTTTGAGCCTCCCTTTCAACTCTGAACCCAAACAGCCGGGGTACATTTTCACTTAAATATAAACTCATTTGTCTGGAGTTCATCTTGAAGGGTGGCATGTGTG
Source organism: Rattus norvegicus (assembly GCF_021556685.1). Taxonomy (NCBI): domain Eukaryota; kingdom Metazoa; phylum Chordata; class Mammalia; order Rodentia; family Muridae; genus Rattus; species Rattus norvegicus. Next base: position 28,680,624 of record NC_141552.1, read on the forward strand.
CTTAGAAGTATTGCAAGTGATTCAAGGCATAAAGCAGAACTCTGTAAACTTACTCTCCGCATCTTTTATCTTCCTCTCTCAGATATGTCTTCAACCAGATCCCTATCACTACTCTCTAACACCCTCTACCACCATCAACCCCCTCCCAACACACACACACACACACACACACACACACACACACGAACATGTATGCACACACGCATAGAGGGGGAGAGGGAGGGGGAGGGGTGGGGAGAGGGGGAGGGAGAGAGAGAGAGGGAGAGAGAGAGAGCGAACTCTGTGCTTAACATGCTTCCTCTACAGAGGTCACAAGTCTTAGAGCACTATATAGAAAAATGCAAAAATAAACACTGCCTCAATGCAAAAATTATGAGACCGGCAGGGAGACATCGACACTTCTCCCCTGCAGACAAGACAACCACTGTTCTCATCCATCTTTCTCCTTCTCCAATCACTAACCTCACCAAAGAGGAAGTCAAAAAGTGAACTTACTAATGCTAAAAGATGCCCTTTCCGAGATAAAGACAACCGACTTCGTGGCCATTTCTAATAGCAGCTACCTTCGTCATGTCATCTTTGAATCTAGAAAAGGCGCTGTGTGAAGGCCGACTCAAAAGAAAAGAAAAAGAAGAAAAGGAAATCTACCTTCATGGGTCTCCCAGGTTTGTCTTTGCCTCAGATTTACAGCCTGGCTGTTCCTACAGAGCAAGGCTCTCTGCCTCTTCTCTTACTCCACGAGGCTCTGACTGGCTCCCCGCTTTACAAAGGGCACATAAAGGAGAGTACTCTGAAACCCTCTCATATGGTAGCTCTCAATCCTCTGCCTTCACAAACTTCCACAAGCCAAAGTGCCTACCCCATCCATCCCCAACTCAGGCAAGGAATAGGTCCCTATATGGGATCCTCCTTACTGACATGCCTTGTCTGCATCTTCTGCTTTTGTGTCAATCCATCTCACAGTGTCCTCAGTCGTCACATCCTCCTCCTGTCTGGCCATCATGACCCTTTCCAGTCGGATCCACAGCTCTTCCTTCTGCAGATGCTTTCCCTTACTCAGCCAGCCTCCCCCTTTCAGACTCACTATCTCCTCAGATGCCACCCCGGTCAGATTTCCAATTCTCCAGACAAATTCCTAGTCACACCCACTATGCCCTCAGAGTGTCAAGACTGGTGACCTCCTCCTAAGCCCTTCGGATTCGAGATCTTCTCAAACTCCTCCTCCATCAGACTAGCTATCCCCTCAGATACCTCCCCTCTCAGTCCGGATTCCCTCAAGACTGATCTTCCTCCAACCAGATGCCCTCTCCCCGAGCCTCCTCCATCGAGCACCACATGGCCTCAACCTGAGCGCGCGCCGCGCCTCTACCTGCAGCCGCCGGGCCGCACTGATCCTCGTCTGCTGGACGAAGGGATTGGGCACCGGTGGAGGGAAGAAGGACGCCTGGCGAGGTACCATGGGCGGCCGCAGCCCGGAGTCCCCGACTCCCGAACCCGGCACCGTAGCCGCCACAGCGGCCGCCTCGGCGCATCGGTTCATGATGGATTCCGGTGCCCGACCCGAGCAAAGCGAAGGACCCGAAGTGAGCGGTCGAATACAGAAGAAGAGCTCCAAGTCGAAAACTAGAGACGCCCAGCCGCAGGCGCCGCGCCGGGCTTCTGCGCAGGCGCCAGAGTCACCTAGCTTCTATTTGCCCCGCCCCCAGGAAAGCACCTCGGGCTCTGGCCCCGCCCCCTAGGAGCCTGCTTTCAGTGCACACCTCTCACCTCTCAATCTAGTAAGTAAACTAATGAATCCAGGGTGGGTAGGTTTTGTTTATCTGTGTTCAGTTTACGGAATGTCTCGTTTTTGTGTAAACCTATTTCATTTGGGGTGTGTGTATAGGTTAGAAAGAAAGCGAGCTAAGACAGGAATTAGCAGCAGGGGTAGACAATATCCCATTCAAAACGGGTTAACTTTATGAAGATGGCTGTCTTTCACAGAAATCGAACTACTATTTAAAAAAGTGGCTTCCACTGTGGATGAGGAACCTGGCTCAGAAAAAGGAAATGCTTAATACACTGGCTCCCTTTCACAATGAGGAAATACGAGGCCTGTCTCTGAACCTGTTTACGGGAGGGTAGGGGGAGACCAGGGTTGCGCAGTTGCTAGTTGGTAGAACTCTGACTAGCTAGAGTTGAAGAATGGAAATACCGAGCCGTTCATCCCTGACTAAACTGCCCTCCCAGCAGGCATTGGGGGATGGGGAGGGTGAGAAGAATCCTCCAAGCCCTAAGACAGCCGTGTGCTCAAATTTAACCACTATGACAGTCCAAATTCATCCTGCCGCATCTGGTAGTTGTGAGACCTTGGGCTAGTGACTTACCATCTCTGAGTTAGTTGCTTCCTCTAGAAGCGGGAGGGTAACTGCTACCTCATAGGGCTACATAGTAAGGATTAAAAAATTCACCGCAGTGCTCAGAGCAAAGCACTCAAGAGATGGTATGGTGGGGGAAGAAGTGAGTTCTCTCTGAATGTGTAACAGAGAACCTTCTAAATAACACTATGCCCCTGCTATTAGGTAAGCTTCTCAGCCTAGAGGCTCTTCAAATAGCCTGCCACTTTCAAGAAGGAGCTTCAAGAATCAGAACTAGTAGGCTGGACACAGGAGTAAAGGTGGTTTCGGGCCCACTGAGATCTCTCCCAGGAATTGAGTCCACGCCTCCCTCCATTACCTACCAGGGAGGTAATAGACTTCCAACCTATCAGATCTGGCATGGGCTTCTGAAACACACACACACACACACACACACACACACACACACACACAGGAAAGTAGGTTTTGGGATTCATTGACAAATCTCTATGTGGGTGGTGGGGGTGGGGTGAGGAATAGAGGTGGGAGAGACTTCCACATTTATTGTGGTTGTTTAGAAAGCAAGCACGTCATCCCCCTCAAATTGTGTTTCCTTCCTTCCTTCCTGCTGCTGCTGCTGCTGCTGCTGCTGCTGCTGCTGCTGCTGCTGCTGCTGCTGCTGCTGGGGTAGTGGCTGTGGCGGCTCTGGGCTGAGAATTTTATTCTTCATCATTTGGCCCAGCTCAGGCTTTGTTTCTCACTGCTCTCTGATCCCGACCAACCACTTTCCTCAGGACCCAGCTGCCTCTCCCCCGGGGAGTCTGTCAAGATGGTCCTAAAGGTCCTCAGAAGAGGAGCAGGCGTGGGTGCTGTGACTATCTGTCACAGAAATTGAACTACCATTTTAAAAGGGCGAAAGCAAACTGGCTCCCACTGTGGATGAGGAACCTGACCCAGGGAAGGGAAATGATTGACACAAACACTAGGATGCTCTCGGTATAAAAGGAAAAGAAAAGAGAAAGCAAACGTCTGACAGACCCCACAGCTACACCAACAGAATGACTGCTGTGTCCCAGCTCCTCCTCAGGAAGACCAAAATGGCCTCTGTGTCTAGGCCTTCCTCCTTTCAGGCACACAAGCCTACTCACTCCGGGGTTCTTAACTGGGCACCTCTGACCTTTCCAGCGCGCATCATCTGTGCCTTGCATTGAGCAGAGATTTGCGTTTTAAGTTCCCCCTCTGGCCGGGAGCCGCTAAAACAGAGCCAAGCACCGCCACTCAAAGGGTGCCTTTATTTATACTTTTTGCCATTTCCCATGGGGAACTGTTAAAGGGAGAAGCAAGAAGGCTGAGCAGGAAGCCGATGACTTGGTTCTCCTCCAACCAGTGGAGGAAGTGACTGGAGTTGCTTCTACACAGAGTGAGGAGGGGAGCCATCCATAGGCCAGGCCAGATGCATCGTGCAGTGATGTCCGACAACCGGAGTCCTTCGGTGAGAAAAATGCAGTGTGGTGGAAAACTGAAAAGGTTGAACCAAACAGCAAAGGGCAAACAAAGCAAACAGCTAAAGTAGTAAAAGTGCCAGGGCAGCCGTAAGGGAGACACCAGATGTCTCTGGTTTCCACCTTGGCACACCTGTATCCCACTGCCCTGTGCCAGGCTGTTGAGCCACCAGTGCCCTCCTAAGACAGTCTCTGTTGACTCTGAGGGTGCTGTAACCCACAAAAGATCATTCATGCTGGAGAACCTGAAGTGTGGAGCACCAGGGCAGCCCAAAGGAGGGCTGCATTGTGAATATCCAAGCATCCCCTTGGGTGGGTGGGAGAAAGTAGCACCTGGGAGGGATACGGTCAGCACCTTTCTTTGGGCACAAAAAAGAAGCCACCCTCTTAAATCTGAAATCACCAGGTGAAGGAGAAGGCTGATTAACTACAGAGCAGGAGACAGGGTAACCAGGCCTCTTCACGTCCTTCCCCAGGGTCCTGGGCCCGGTGTGCAGTGAAGATTGTACGGCCCGTCAGAACAGGGCCAGCTCAGCAGCCCAGCCAGTCCGATTTGATGCTTCCAAACTTCACACTCTTCAGACTTTGGTTCTCCAACTTCAGGTAATAAGCACCCTTGAAGAAATAGCTGTGACCTGAGAGAGAGAAAAGGAAGAGGGACTGGACCAACTCTGACCTTACATGATACTCAGGAGGTCCCAGGGAGCTGTTACGGTCTGCCTGACAGGGAAGCAGCTTTTCAACCAGGGAAGACCCTCCGGTCTGGAGGAAGAGGAATGGCTGAGAAGTCAGAGTTGCTGTTCCTCTAAGCCAGGGATCAGGGCACCAGCTTCTTAGAGCAGTGGTTCTCAACCTTTGAGTTGTGACCCTTTAATACAGTTCCTCATGTAGTGACAGAACCCCCAGCCGTAAAATTTTTCATTACTACACCATAAGGGTAACTTTGCAAATCTTATGAAACATGATGTAAATATCTTTTTTTCCAATGGTCTTAGACAACCCCTGTGTCATTGATCCCCTTAGAGGGGTCACAACCCACAGGTTGAAAACTACCGACTTAGAACTCGTTATGAGATTAAGTTAGGCAATATATGCTATCGGTGACCACAGCACCTTTTCGAGCACAAGTCAAACATGTATGCCATACATTAGGGGATAGGAAACAGAAGGCCCATGTAAGTATAAATATAATTACACATAAGTATGAATGTGAGTCTAAACAAATATTTGCTTCTCTTGGTCTTTAATTATGAATGAGTTGCCAAGAGGAAAACACATCTGGCAATATCATATAAATACACAGATGTCTGGCTTCTCTTTAAACCTCTAAAACATCTAAAACCACCAAACCCTACTCTGGCAGGTCAGTCAGCAGAGGCTGAGAAGTGACCTTTTGCTGTCAGTGAATCGCTTGTCTCTGGTTCCTTACAACTAACTCACTCTGTCTCTCTGTCTCTCTGTCTCTCTCTGTCTCTGTCTGTCTCTGGCTCTCTCTCTGTCTCTGGCTCTCTGTGTGTGTCTCTCTGTCTCTCTCTCTCTCTCTTACACACACACACACACACACACACACACACACACACTACCCACACACTTACATAAACAGGTTCCCCCATGTAACTATGCAGCCTCTGACATACATACAGAGGCTCTACTCACACTCACACACAGTCACACAACAATCATGCCCCCCCACATGCACATACTCAGCCCTCTGACACACACACACTCAGGCACACACATACACTCAGCCCTCCTACAAATACACTGACACACACATACACACACACACACACACACACACACAAACTCTCTCCCACATTCAGCCCCCTCCAAATACACTCACACACACTGACACACATACAGACACATACACGCTCACACTCACTTAGCCACATATACACTCTCACACACATACACAGTGCCCCACACACTTAGCACACGCACGCACACACACGCACACACACTCATAAACTCCAGCACCCTACACACTCATGCACATATATACTCAAGCCCCCAAAATACTCAGGTCCACACCCATATTTACACACATGTACGAATCCATGCCCTTAATACTGAGCACTTACATGTATGCACATAGACCCACACTCAGACCCATGCACAGAAGCATGCACAATCTCTCACAAACACTCATTCACACTCACACAGTCACACAAACACACACACATATTATGCATTATTTATTTATCTATTTATTTTTACTGGTTTCCCCCCGGTCTCTAGAGGCTCTGGAATGTATGAATCCCTCGAAACATGTATGACCCTGTCTACTCCATTTAAAACCCTAGTAGGGACTTGGACAGGTATTTGGTTGAAGGTAACCCTTAATGGAGCACCTGAGTATATATGGTTTTCTGTCTTCACTTGTGAAAACGTCCCACAGGAGCTCAGGGATATATATATATAAATGAGCTTTGTAGATGGTAAGAGCAGCCACACCCACACACCACACATAGCGCACACACATGCACACACACCTTCGTGGTATCGAATTAAGACCTCCTCTAATAAGCCATGAAAGCCAAGCTGACTTCATTTTCAGGATCCTAGAGAGTCACAGAAGCCTCCCTGGGAATATTGTTCTCAAATTCCAATTAGGGCCCTGTGCTGGCGTTGCAAAGAAGCATGCAGCTGAGTGGGGGGTCACTGCAGCAGGAGTGACAGAGCATGACAGAGTTTGCCTTGTCTTGGGTGGAGCCACGCCTCTGATGGGATGTGGTTACAAGGCCTCCTGAGAAACCCAATACACCCTGGCTCAGCCCCCAGAATGAATTTAGGGCACCAGGCCATATCCTGATCCCTGGAGGCCCCCCAGCCCTCCCTTCAGTGGCTGCAGGCTCTGGAGCTGTAAGGGGCCTTTCTAGGTCTTATAGCCTGGAGCTTGGCTGGAGCAGCAAGGGTCAGGGGACTGGCTGCCTTCCCAGCACTGAACTACAGGGACTGGTTTGTTTTCTGGGATTGCCCTGCAGGAGCGTGTGCCAAAGAGGAGCTGTTTTCTGGCTCGGGTCAGGCAATCCTAGAACGCTAAGAGAGGCCTGGGTGGCTTACCACCGCCCTGCAGGTCCACGACTGCATCCAGGTTATCAGGGATGGCATTCCAGGAGTCTGCGATGAGCTTCGGGAAACCGGGGTCCATTTTCTTCTTTACTTCATTGTATCTAGGAAAGAGACAGGGAGAAGGAGATGGCGAGCCACTACAAAGACCAATCCCCTGCCCACTTCCAATGGCACGGAATGGGTCTGGGAAATAAGATTTGGCCCTTCAGAGAGGAAGCAGGCAGCAAGGTGAGGGTCTAGAGAAGACCCAGGTCTTAGTCCCATACTACTGTGTCCTAATTGAATGGCCTGAGACAATCCCTAAGAGAATCAGCCAGTGAGACCGCCACCAAGAAGCACAAGCTTGTATTTCTCCCATTCAACAGGATTTAGGAACGGATGGTTCTTTTAAGTTTTGTTTTGTTTTGTTTTTAATTTTCACGTGTTTGGGTGCTTTGCCTGCATGTATGTCTGTGTACCGGGTGAATGAATATTCTCAAAAGCCAGAAGAAGGAGTCAGATCCTCCACAACTAGAGTGATATAGAGATGGCTCTGAACCGTATGGGCACCCAGGAACAGCAGATAGCACTGTTGACTGCTAAGCCATGCCTCCAGCCCCTCCCTTACAACCTCTGATTCCCTGCTGCAGTCCTTGGACGCATGAACCAGCCCCATAATTCCTCCATTGGACAAATTGCTTCTCCTTCATCCATTGAGCGGAGATCACAAGCCATGTCTGGGAGTTAACCGAGGCTCGGAGAGGGTGAGGTTACAATGCCATGCGGTGGGTGTAAACTCAAGGCCATGAGTCACTGGGCAGACCGCATGCCATCCAGCCACAGCCACAGCTGTCAGAGTCCATGTTCTTCTACCTGGCCGTGAATCAAATCCAGGTAGTACCTTGAGCTTTAGGAAATCCTTCTCAGCTTTAGGAAGTCCTTCTCCCTGGCTGTTGGTTCAAGTTTCTTGGAGTACTTTTTAATTGCTGCTGTCCCTTTCCTCCCTTCTCTTTCCCTGTGTCTTCCCCTCAGTATACGACCTATATTTATTATAAAGATGTGACACGTGCTCCCACTGTGTGCCTATGGATATCTCAGTAAACAAGGTCAAGCCTCACCCCCAAGAAGGAGATTTCTAAGCAGATCCTTTCAGATACCATTCTGCTGATGGCCAAGCTTCTTTCCTCCACACAGCATCCTGGGTGACTCTCCTTTCCCCAGCAGCCAGCCCTACCACCTCTATCAAGGACTCCCACGTCCATAGCTTATCCTACATCTGTCTTTTCTAGGAGAGGGGGGTGTCCCTTGCAACCCATTACCCATGAACTGTCAGAAAACCTTCACAATGGTAGCATTGTCTGAATACAATTTCTTGGGAAAGATCTTTCTTCATGGCTCGAGTCACCAAAACCAAGTCCCCTAGCTCAAAATCCCCATCTGCATGGCATCCACTGAGCCCCCACTGTAAATCCCTGGAATTACAATGGCACAGAGTTATATACCCCAAGCCCCCAGGATTCCCCCGCCCCCAGCACAAAGAGAGGGCAGGAATCAACCCCCAATCAATGTATAGGTGAGTGTCAGAGAAATGAAATGGCTTGCTTCCAGAAAGTTCTTTTCATCCGGGAAGACTATAGTGCCATGTCAAGAGAGATGTCACTTCCTTCCTGTCTCTCTAGTCTCCTCATCTTGAATGATTGTCTACAGATGTAGAGGGTGGAATATAAAGTGTCAGAGGAGACATTTATGTCGCAGGTTTTTTTTTATGTGTGTCCTTGACTCACTTCTGCCTTAGTATCCTTGGCCCAGAAAATGGCACTCATGGCGATATCTATTATTAAATGAAAAACCAATCCAGATCACAGGCACAGCCTCCGTCTGGAGCAAGTTCAGGTCTGGAATGAGAGTTGCCAATATTAGATGCAAATGTTTTTTGAGCCTCTTTGCACCGCCATAAGCTCCAGGAGGACACTGAGGGGCTACATCTGGGCCTCTGCTTCGCCAGCACCTAGCTGTGTGCACAGCACATAAGGTACACTGCCTGCATATCTGTGGTATTGGTCGGGACGTCAAAAGAGCAGCCGCTGGCATACAAGGAACAGCTGCTTACCCTAGCCTCTGTCTCTCTCTCTGCATGTGTGTATGTGTCTTGTGTCTCTGCCCCCAACCCTCACAATCATGGCCCAGGAAAGTGTCTCAAACTCTGTGTCACCTGTCCTCCTTTGTATGTCCCAAACCTATGGTCAGCTCTCTCTAGTCTAGTCCAGAGGCTCATGAAGCTTCCTCAGCAGAGGACAGTATCTGTTCTGGCTTCTAGAGTTAGGGGCCTCATTGAGGAAAAAGATTAGAAGAAAGCAGCAAGACATTTCAGGGCCTGTGAGTGTGTGTATGGCTGCACCCCCCTGCTCACACACGGGACATGCCTGTTCTTGCCTGTGTATACACATAGGGTGTGTAGGAAGGAGACTGTGAGGTACTTCCCAGG